>NC_142541.1:0-277500 GCF_056151865.1 Erythranthe guttata | reverse complement strand
TATAATGCACTTCATGAGTGGTTACTTCGTGTTTGTTTTTCGTACTCGTAAAATAAAGGGTTTCGATAATAGGCTCGGAGAAATTTAGCCGGCGGCGGTGGTGCAAATTACTATCATGGCCCCAGTCGGATTACCTCCGGGCTTCAGATTTCATCCAACCGACGAAGAACTCGTGAACTATTATCTCAAGAGGAAAATCCAAGGCCAAGAAATCGAACTCGATATCATCCCGGAAGTTGATCTCTACAAATGTGAGCCTTGGGAATTAGCAGGTTAGTATATAACTTTTTTTTATTTTTTTATTTTTAATAATGTGGTGAAATATGCATACATTGTCTGAAAACATTATAATATATATTTTGTATTTTGTTTTTGGTTGTGTAGAGAAATCTTTTTTGCCGAGTAGGGATCCGGAGTGGTATTTTTTTGGGCCGAGAGACAGAAAATATCCGAACGGGTTCAGAACAAATCGAGCGACAAGGGCAGGGTATTGGAAATCGACTGGAAAAGATAGGAGAGTGAATAGCCAGAATCGAGCGATCGGAATGAAGAAGACGCTCGTTTACTACAGAGGAAGGGCGCCTCAGGGAATAAGAACCGATTGGGTTATGCATGAATATCGACTCGACGATAAAGAGTGGGAGGACACTTCTGGTATTCAGGTAGCTCGTATAGTTTACCAATTTTATATTTATATATGTGTGCGTGCGCGCGCGCGCGTGTGTGTGTGTGTGTGTGCATTATAAGTCGAAGGGTATAACGTACGTGATCGTGAAATTTTCGAAGAACTGTCGAAAATGGTTTTTATCAGATCGTTATTTTTCGCTTCACTGAGGTTTGATTGTCTTCTTAGCTTAGGAAGTGCGATTTTCTTGATATAATTTTCTTAGATCAAATCTACGGTACAAATCGACCCGTTGTAAATAATCAGGCGTAGCATCTAACTCCCCGGTGATTAGTGTACTGTTCGTCGCATGATTTGAGGCTAAGTAAATTAATTAAGACAAGTTAACCTAGAGAGGGAAGGATTAATGTGATATTAATTAAGGGGTTTAGATTTAATTTAGCTACAAGTTAATTACCCAATTCATGCAAAGATTTCACCATTTTGACTCCAAAATGCACGGATTTCAAGTTCCCTTATTTAAAGGAAAAAAAAAAAAAAGTATTTCCCTCCATTTCTATTTTTCTCATCATCTCTTTTTAATATTGTTAAAGGATGGATAAAAAGCAAAGATGGTTTGCGCTTTAAACATGTGCCCTCATGTTATATTCCTGTTAATACACACACACACACACACACATATATACCTGTGTGTAATGTGGTGTGTGTTTCTCTCTCTATATAGTGTGTGTGTGTGTGTGTGTGTGTGTGTGTTTTATAAAGAACGTGAACTGCATGGCATGCATGGGACGATTGCTACTTTTGTCACACTCAATTATCCCACCTTTGATCTAGCTTTTATATATATATATATATACACACACACACATATGTGTGTGTGTGTGATTCTTGCATATGATCAATTATTATATAGGTTTCTATAATTTAATAATAATCACTAAAAAAAAAGAAGGAAAAAAAACTGCTGACATGTTATTCTTTTCTTGCAGCAGAGATGTTAGATCTCTTGAGTAACATATGCAGTTTAGCTTCACTTTTCTTGTTTTTCAATAATAAGACAGAACCACAATTCTTACATACGACTGAATCTAATCTTATCACCCCCACCAATCATAGCTTCTTGTTTTTTTATTCTCTCTTTTTGCTACTGTTGTTTTGATAAACAAATCATATATGATGCCCTGATCTAGAATCTCAGATTCTTGTATGTAAAATCTTCATTTTGATTTATCAAATATTAAATAAACCCTAAAGTAACTTCCCTTCACTTTCATCTGTATGAAGGTGTCGGTCACTTTTCCCTTTATTCTCCCTCTCTCCCCTAAATAACCCAAATCCATTGCTCTCTCTCTCTCTCTCTCTCTCTCTCTCTAGAGAGAGATCTAGAGAGAGAGTATTGACATAGTACAGTTCAAAAGAATGAGTGTTTTGTGATGATCCTCCATTGCCATAGAAGAGAGAAATAGAAAGATCTCTTTGTACTTTCAACAAGTTTCTGCATCTTCTTCTTTATCTCACTTTTTTATTACTTTAAAAAAATAAAAATTGACAGCAGTGTATCGAACAAAATCGAATAGCCCCAATTATTGACCGATAAAATATACGCATCGCCCCCACCTTTAGTGCCACCCCTCAAAACCAAAAAATGAACTCAAGAATCTACTTTGTCCCTAATCTTGATGAATCAATTTAAAAATGCTAACTTTATCATCTATACTATCTTATGCCTCACAGGACTCGTACGCATTATGTCGTGTTTTCAAGAAAAACGGGTTGTGCCCTGAAGTTGAAGACCAAGGGCAATCTAGTAATAACATATCATTGCTCGATTACACACAAGGTATCACAAACGAGCACGAAATACTGTCGCCCGATTTTCCAGTGACGTCATCTTCCAATATATGTATGGAAGAAGAAGACAAAGACGACAAGGATGATTCTTGGATGCAGTTCATCACAGACGATGTTTGGTGTTCGTCTGCCACACCTTTCGGTGGTGATGAGATTTCTCATATGGCATTTATAAATTAACGAAACAAAAAAGGAAAAAAAAAAAAAAAAAAAAAAAGACCCGATTTTTATGACATAAAAAAGATTAATTTCAAGAATTAATATTTGTAATTTCGTTTTTTTTTTCTTTTTCGTTTTCTTTTGCAGGTCATCTCTAATTGTACTTAGATTATTCTTGTGGGTGATGTATTACATTTACTGTGCAGCCATGTTATGTTATGGCTACACAGATTTGGTTTTTCGGGTTTTTTTTTTCTTTTTTCTTTTTTTTTTAAATTTGGTTTTACTAGTGTAATAAAGGGCTTACTCCCTGCAGAGGGAGTTAATATTGTTAGTTGGTTGTTACTCTATAAGAGATTTGTGTTCCAGTTTTCTTGACCAAACTTAGTACACAATTTGACAGACACACAATTTCTGTACATGTGATCTGTGTAGGGGTCCATATTCACAAATACTAATACAGCTTCAGTTGTCAATTTTTTCACCTGTCCTAAATTCTGGCTTACCGGGGTGGGCCCACGATTAGAACAGCTCGTTTTCTTTCGGTCCACAGAGTTAAACATTATGCACACGTACAATTAAACATATGGTCATGTCTAATTAAAGCACAACTAGTAATCACAAGCATAATTTCATCGTATTATGGTGGTTTCTATCACATATCTCTAAGCACTCAAAGAAAACAATTTGATTGGTCGAATTTTAATGCAATAGAAGAGCATCGAAGAGACTATGAATTAAAACAAAACCTTGTAACATAAATCATAGTAATAAATATTTTGCTGATACATAAACGGCAGTTAGATTACGAGCTACATTTTCATATTGTACAGTCAAAAGGAGGCATCTCAGATAATTCGACAAATTACGGACCCCCCCACCCCCCACCCCGCCATGTTCGAACAATAGAGAGGAGTACATCTAGATTGAGTTATTACCAGAAACTTTCCACGTTTGGAATTCTGCATAATTTAAGAGGAACGAACTAGCACAACGATGCCCTCCACCTCCGTATTTCTGCATAAAATTTGATTTTATTATTATTATTATTATTATTATTATTATTATTATTATATATATATATATATATATATATATATATATATATATATATATATATATATATATATATATATATATATATATATATATATATATATATATATATATATATATATATATATATATATATTGCATTGAGCTTCAATTGCATGATATATTTTCTGGCGAAAAGAACTATACTAGTTTGGAAAACCGGGAAATGACCTGTGATATAGGTGTAGTGTCTTCTTCTTTGATACTCCTTAGGCTAATTTTCAACATTAGGTCATTTTCAAGCTCGGGAACTTTATACACAATAGCTCCGATTCCCCTGAATAATAATAACCATGGTTAATCAATCATATCTAGACCTTTCAACTTCAATACATACTCGAATTGCAATTTATTTATAAAAAATATATATAAAAAATAAATAAAAAAAATAAAGAAAAAAAAAACACTTTGTGATTCTTAAAACATTTTGGAGTATCATAAAAGAGAATTTATGTATTCTGGTGCAAATGCAGATGAAGATAATAGATACTAAACAGATGCATATGTTCTGTGCTCATGTCTCATCAAGGCAAATATTTTAAATTTTCATAAATAAATTTAAAAAAAAAAAGGGAAGTCAACTACAAACCTCGAGTTCGTTTTCATGCTTTTATTAGCTAACTGATGTCCAAGCTCACTCCTCAATTCACTTACGGAATCTGCATCTACAGCCTTCAGGGGAAAAAAAATCAACAATATGCATATCAGTGATACAATGCCAAACTATTGGATCAAAATATAAATGAATTCAAATGCTAGAGATGTATTATCATTTATCAGTTAGCTCGAAGACTATGCCTAGAATTGTTATGCAGCATAAAAAGATTTAAAATAATCACATAACCACCTAGTATTAAAAAAACATATACAGAAACCTACATACACTATCCGTGAAGCTAACAGTAAGCGAAAGCCCGAATTTGATGGAATAGAATGCATTTTAAGTTAATAATAAATGGAGTTCAATTAATTATCAATTTAAAATATAGAAACGAAATATTAGTTCAGATAACTACAGAAGAGCAGAAAGGGACGAATGCAGATCAAATTTACCAGGCAATGTCCAAAAGCTCCACCACCGAGTGCAATTTCGTACGAATGCTCGAGAACCCCATCTATAACGCTCTGTTTATGTGCTAGGCTAGACCTACCTTGACTTATGACTGATTCGAGGTCTAACGACAGCAACTGAAAGCAAAGTATGCCAATATTGAGCGAAAAAAACCTTAAAAAGAAATGGAAGGTATGCTACGTATAACATGCATGACGGAAAAATATTGTCGGATAAAAAAATGATTAAAATTGAAGTGACCAAATTAAAATAGAAGATACGGAATAGAAGCCAAAATATAGCCCATTATCTTAATAATTCAAATATATGCAATGAACCATTGATTTATGAGCTCCGTTAGCTGTCTACTTTAACGAATAAAAAGACATATTAATGGAAAAGGTTTCATCAAAATTATGGGAAAGCAGAATGGTGAAATGGTATATAAACCTAATAGAATAAGTCATTCGGAATTGAGTATATACAGCATCTTTTTTTCCCGACTAGGTAAAACAAACCATCTCTAGTTTCTCTAAATCTCTTACCAATATAAGCTTCTAAATTGACAAAATAGATTAGTCTAACACAGTATAAAGAGCTATCTTCAAATTTGAAACTACTAAAACAGATATCATTATGAAACTCTTTAAGAAAATATTTTGTCTTGAGATTTATCCCACACTACATCCGGTGAAATACATGGGGTAGATCTTTACAGTTTACTCACACACCCATGTTGGTGTGTGCAGACGAAAGGTAAGGATCTACCCGGTGTAGACTCAACCGTGTGCAGCATAAAATTGACCGATATGTTATACAAATATGTCAAGTTTGGCTAACCGATTTTTTTATTCAAGAATTATCACTTTAGAAAACACTAATATTTTTTCCCACAACTAGCAATGCAATGAATCACAATCAACATCTGAAAAAAAAAAAAAAAAAAAAAAAAGTCGAGTCCACAGTATTACTCTTTCATGATAACTTTTTTTATTCTCTTATCACTTTCATGCATGACACAGCCCAAAAACCGATGTACATTCACTAAATATTAAAAGACACATCCAATTCATTTTTGGAATATTTTAAATATGTACCACATTATACAGTTATATCCCGCAAAGGAAGGTACCTGTTGGAACAAGGAAGGGTTGGATGTGACATCAAATTCAAGATTTAAATCCTTCAATCCACTGCTAAATGCTTTACTATCGGGAAGTCGCCACCTCCACAAATCCGCGTCCTCGATATACTCAAATATTCGTCTCACTCTCCGATATTCACTAGAGGCAACATCTTTACTACTGTGGGTGCCCCCACGGGAGAGTTTTTCCTTGAAATAATCAAAAGCTATAGTAGCTCCACTCCTCTCCATGTCAATCACTTTAGTCACATTTCCACTAGTTGAAATCCCCGAACCCAACATCTCGAGTGCAGTCTTGTGATGGTCCAATACCACAACCCTATATCGCAAAATATCGAACATAGAAATTACTGAAAATGGACAAACATTCCGTCACTCAAAATACAATATGCATAGTGGGAAGCACTTTCTTTTCTTTCTTTTTTTCAACTTTAAGATATGGTGGGAATCTAATCACCAAACGCCTCTAAATATCTAGCATTTTGCTCAAGACAATAAAGAATTAATCATACTCAAACTAAAGATTATCTACATAATTTTATTTTATTTTAAATTAAGATATATATGAGGTACAGCAATTAAAAATTTGATCTTGAGTTTCAATTTCATCTAAAAAACACAACCTAATTTTATAAATAGGAATATCAATTAATCAATTGAAGAAAAGGGATATCAAACTTGCTTTCTAACTTTAGGAGAGAGCTGCTGGACGAAACCCGGCGGGCCCACAAAATCCAGCAGGTAAACTGTGTCAATTTCGTTGAATGGTAAATCCTCTGCTCTGCATTACAACAAACACCATATGTGCACCACATAAGCATCAAATTACAAACAGTTAGATTGATTTGTGTGTGTGTGTGTGTGTGTGTGTGTGTGTGTGTGTGTGTGTGTGTGTGTGTGTGTGTGTGTGTGTGTGTGTGTGTGAGAGAGAGAGAGAGAGAGAGAGAGAGAGAGAGACCTGAGAGGAGAATAGACGGTGTTCGGGAAGAAGAGAGGGGCGGTCGGAGATTGAGACAAATAGAGGTAAGCTGCCAAGGCGGCGAAAGCGCCGTCGGGACAGGGGTAGTGATACAACACCGCTGATTTCTTCACCGCCGCCGCCGTAGTCGCCGCCGCCATTGTTTTGTTTACTGCCAGATGAAATTAATCTGTGAAAATTAATAATTGGATTATTGTTTTGAATTAAATTTGTCTCACAATTATTGAATCAACGAGGTAAGTATATTTCATGTGGGTAAAATAGTAATTTACTATGATGGGAAAATTTCAAAAATTACTCGATAATGGGCCGGGCCATATCTCAGATCCATCTCAATGAATTAAAAACGAATTCAAATTACCAAATTATAACATATTAAATTTAGGGTTAATATGCTATGAGCCCCTCAAACGAAACCGAATTTGAACTAAATGACATGTTCAAATTTATTTTTTTGATTAAATCCTTAATTTCAAATAATATATGGGCCACATCCCTAATTTTTTTTTTATCCCTATATTACCCTTATACCCTAAATTATATAACCTACATATATTACGTTTCTCCAATTCAGATTTATTTTGTTTTTTGGTTTCTCTCACGTTCTCTCTCTTCCTCCCTCTCTCACACGATCTGTGTATCTGCAATTCCGTTCTCTCTCTCTCTCTCTCTCTCTCTCTCTCTCTCTCTCTCTCTCTCTCTCTCTCTCTCTCTCTCTCTCTCTCTCTCTCTCTCTCTCTCTCTCTCTCTCTCTCTCTCTCTCTCTCTCTCTCTCTCTCTCTCTCTCTCACCTCTCCATCCCCACACACCTCTCTTGTTAATTAATTCAGTAGTAGCCGAGCCAAGCCAGGGGTTGTGGTGGAAAGGGCGGCGGCGGCGGGCTGTTGTCGAGGCGGCGGGCTGTGATGGTTGAGATGGCGAAGAGGGGTTGTGGTAGTCGAGACGGCAGCGGGGGCTATGGTGGTTGATTCGGGATCGGCAATTGTGGTGGTCTAGACGGCGGGCTGTGGAGGAGGACACGGCGGCCGCGGGCTGTGGTGGTCAAGCCGGCTGGCTCTGATGGTCGAGATGGCGGCGAGGGGTTGTTGTGGTTGTGGCGGGGGATGTGGTTAATTATGGTGGAGATTTGATCTTGATCTTCAAGAGATTTTGTTTGATGTAGGTTCCAAATCGTAAATCTGGTTTTCCCAAAGTTCGTAGGCGACTATGGTTGCGATGGATGCAGACGTTGGCCGCTAGGGTTTGACGGCTAGGGTTGACGAGGATTGTGTGTTTATTGGCTGCTAGGGTTTGGTAGTACACCATAGTAGACCATAGTGGACCGTAGTATACCACAGTCTACTATAATATTACAACAAATAAAATATTAAAAAAAAAAAAATATATATATATATATATATATATATATATATATATATATATATATATATATATATATATATATATATATATATATATATAGATTGATTGAATTAACAAAAACGAAAAACGAGTTTTGTTTTGTAATTTTCAATAATATTGTAGATATTTTTTTTTAATAATAGTGTAAAAACGATAGTACAACATAGTACACCATAATAAAACGTAAAAAATGTAGAGTGAAAATTGAAAAAATAAAGATGAGTGAAAGGGCATTTTTGGAATGAATTTAATAAAGGATGTGAAGCAAATGTTTAGTTGAACTTGGCATTTAGTTCTAATTAGTTTTGTCACCAGGGACCTATATCTTAAGAGCCCTTAAATTTATTTAAATGAATTTATTATTAATTCATTAAAATTTGTAGCTCATTTTTTCGACGAACAAATTTTATTGCTCATTATGATTTTCGGAGTTTCCAAAGCATATGATAAAACTCATGATAAATATAAACTTATTTAAATTAGGATTTGTGAATGAAATTGAAATATATTAAATACTCCATCCGTTTCTAAATAGGTGTCGTTTTTCACATTGACACAAATCTTAAGAATCTCAATAACTATGTCTTGATTTTAGGAAAATAAATATTAGCTGATCAAAATACCCTTGTTTATTAATTAATGCAAGCAGAGTGCTATAGAGTTAATAAGGGTAAAATTGAAAAATAAACAATTAATGCAGCATTGAAATTGTAAAATGACAGATAATATGGAACAAAAAAAATTCTCAAAAGAGACAGATATTATGGAACATATGAAGTATTAGACAGTATTTAAGTGTGATGAACTCGATCTAAAGATCATTGGCAAATGAGTTCGAACTTCAGTCAATTGATAAAAATTCATTTACTCCAATCAATTGATAAAAGTTCTAGCATATAAATTTCTTTTCAATTTAAGAAAACTGAAAGAAAAATTAGCCCATTCTTTTCCATTTAAGTGCAAGCATTATACACATTGATTTTCTTGTGATAACTAAAGCCCACCTACCAAACTATGTATGAGTCATGATGGATAGCATTTTAACTATTTTTATTGTATGGTGTGAATAATTGATGTAAAACATCATTTGGCCAATAAAAGGAAATAATAATTTTATCTACAAATATGATTCATTTCCATTTGATTGCTATAATGGAACTTCATGATTAAGGTATATTCTTCGAATAATTCAAATCGAAGCAATTGGATGAAATGAAATACGTAGATACTGACATTCACAATTTATATAAAAACAAATACTTGCATCAAGTCAAGTCTATCTACATTATAAGTAAAGACTTCTACGAACGTTGAAATGTCCCAAATTGATATTATTTTTCATAACGAAAGAACCAACAACCAATCGTATAAGTGCACTGGATAAACTCAAACTCTCGAATAATAGTTTGGAATTCAATCGATTTGTACTATTTAATGGTCATATCCAATGGCAAGATCGAAGCATAAATGTTTAACCCTAATTCCTAACATAGGGTGGGTCCCATTGATTCCCATATTTATTATCTATTTCTTGAATAAGATTGGCCTATTAAAAGTAACACACCCCTCCATATAAAATGACATCTAAAGGGCATTATGGGTCCAAAAAGTTAATTTGGGGTCTAGCCAAAATAAAGAAAGTTCTAGATAAAAATTATTTATATATTTAAAAAAAAAAGGGTCCAATAATGAAATGGACGAGCCCCTCGTAATCCCAAGTTGATAATTTTATAATATTATATTGATTAATTATCTTCATTGGAATATAATAATAAAAAGAAAATGGAGAAAAAAATTAAAAACATATTAAATATTGACCGTGTACTGTATTTTAGAATACATTAAAATATTGTGGTGGAAATGATAATTTAGAGAAGTTTTTGGCTTTATAGTGCTAAAGCCAAGAAATGCACTGTAAAGCACTGTCCGTACCTTCCCCACCCAGAATTAATTGGCTACTCGCGCTGGTTTTCGTACACCGTTTGGGTGTGTTTGGCTGCAGTGACGGGAAATAATATTGACCAAGAAAAATCAATTTTTCTTTTTAATTAATATGTTTTATAATTCAATAATTTATTTTATTATACAAAAATATAAATACATTTGAAAGAAATAAGTTTTTAGTTAATTGGAATTCATAGAATCCCTTGTATACATATGAATGTCTTTGGCACCTTGTACAATCAATAATTCATAAGAATGATTTAATTAGAGGAAAAAGTAAAAATATATTCGAATTTAAGTTTCTTGATTAATATGTTTTTAGACTGATTTTGTCACATATATCACCTTATGTCTAATGTAGTTTACAATTCTCTGAGCGACATGCACACTAGTCTACAAGACTGCTTACAAAAAAAAAAAAAAAACAAAAAAAAATAAGGATTGTACGAGACCAGAGATTATGGAGTTCACCTCTTAATCTATTACTATCAGCGTATTTTATTCACGTGTTATGCTTAAATCAAATACTTGGATCGTGAAATAGTCGAGAGGATCGTAATAGTTGGATTGTTTGAGTATATAAAACGCACCTTGATTAAGTGAATTAAATTCTATTTATACTTCCTTGATTGAGGCGAAACCAATTTACCGGACACAACCATATTTGAAGGTGATTGGGCCTTCGTAGTAATAACTAGGGGTGTAAACGAGCCGAGCCGACTCGTGAGCTCGAAGAGCCGGCTCGTAAAAAGCTCGAACTCGGACTCGAGATTTTCGAGCTCGAGCTCGAGCTCGCGAGCTCGAGCTTTCTGATGAGCCGAGCTCGAGCCGGTTTTCAGTTGTTCATGAGCTCGCGAGCCGGCTCGCGAGCCGGATTTATTATTATTTTTTTATTATTTTTTTTATTTTTTATATGTTATTTTTATTTAAATAATGTATAATAATGTAAAATATTATAGAAATAAATACAAATATTAAAAATATATATAATTACAATTTATTTTTTATTTTTTATTTTTTTTAAATAATTTTTAATAATAAAATAATAATTAAAAAAATATTAAAAAAAAAAAAAAAACAATGGGCTCGAGCTCGAGCTCGACAAAATTGACACGAGCTCGAGCTCGAGCCAAAAAAAGAGGAGCCTGCGAGCTTGAGCTCGAGCTCGAGCCAGCCAAAAGAGGCGAGCTCGGCTCGTTTACACCCCTAGTAATAACTTCTAAATTGGACCCGTGGCCCAATAAATAAATAAATCATAAATCCATTGGGCCGACCCACTAGGCCTATCAAATATAGTAGTTGTTAATTATCGGTAATAATGAAAACTAATAAACCAACCAAATTTAAATAGTGAATAGTAATTTTTGGTCACTATATAGTTTGAAATAAAACAACTAGTTAGATAATTTTCATCATAGTGGAACTTGGACGAGCTAAACCCCAATACCTGCATTAACACGCTTATAATGAATCAATAAATTTAAGTTGACTCGTGCTCAAATCAACTTCATCATAAGCATATAGATCCAAGTTGGATCGCACCACGTCAGACTATAATCTCGAATTACAATGATATATTAAAATTAAAAAAATAGAAGTAGCTAGTTACATTTTTGTTACCAGTAAAACGATAGAAAATAATTAACAAACCATGTAACATTTATACATCCACGAAAATTTTAGATAATTTATTAAGTGCCTAGGAAGAGCATATACAAAGGTTAAAAACTTGTCTAATTTTGTAAAATATATAGTCGTTACAAAAAAATGAATATGTTGTAGAATTATTTACAATCATAATTTTGCAAGAATATCGTCGTACAATTTTATGTAGGAGGCAAACTCGTACACGTGTTGCGATATAAGAGCGAGTAGAGTTTAATAGAAACACGCGCAAGTGGTTGTGGAAATCAAGGGCCATTCTTTGCTTTTTTCATCTGCAGTAATCGAGACGGGTCGTGGCCAATCATGTGACACGGCCTTTATTTACTCCCCCATTCACTTATTTTTTCATTTGTTTCTTTTGTGCCCTATACTTTTGCCAAAATTCTATTAAGGTCCTTATTGTTCGGTAAAAGTTTGTTTTCACTCCTCACATTTGGGGGAAATCTGCAAAATTTGATGGATTTTTTTTAAAGGAAGGATTAAATAAAATTATTCATAATATTTAAGTTAAAATATAATAAATTAATACAATGTGCTAAATTTATTTATGCAAAAATAATGATATAAGAAAAGTGCAATACATTTTTTTTTATATATATTTTGGTTATAATTGTAAATAAAATCAATATTTTCATTCTCTAATGTTTAATTTGTCATATAATGATATTAATTTGATACTTTAACAACTATCTCGAATTAAAAATATCGATCGATGAGTTTCAGACTTACGCGTTTGAACGTATAATCTACACTCTATTTTAATATGATTAATTAGAGCAAAAATATTTTCGAACTCTCATCATTTCTTTTTTTGTTGGATGTGTTGTTTATATGTTTGTCTAATAATGTATTGTTTGGTAATTTTTCTCTTGAAATATATTAAATTTAAAAAGAAAAACAATTTGTTGAAGATCTTATAATTAAGCTGTTTTTAGAAAAATATTCAATCCCCACCTTTACTATTTATTATTTTATTTGCTTTGTTAATTTAAAATATAAAAGTATCCTCAAATATTTAATTATATTACACGAATACTCTCCGCATTCATATTTATTCCAAAACATACTCTCATAAATCAAGAATAATAATTATTTAAACATAAAAGGAAAATAATCATAATTGTTATCATAATATTTATAAACTAAATTATTCTTTATTTACAATGTGAGTTAAAATAAGCGAATATCCTTATTATCCTAGTAATAAATTATTTTATTGAAAACATAATTTTTTTTAATGTTAATTTATTAGAAATTTTTAAAATCATTTATTTAGATTGTTATACTACAATTTAATTAAATTAAAAAAATATAGATATCATAAAAAGATAAATAATGATTTTAATAGTTACCAGATAATTATTTTATTACTTATATCATTGGCTATGGTTGGCTGCGGATTTTTTCGTAATTAATTGTTAATCCTCGTCATATAGTACAAATTGAAAAAAATAAATGATAATAGTAAAATCACTAAAAAGCCAATGATTATCACTATAATTTGCACAATTCATCTATCATGATTTTATGCATAAAATTGTAATAATAATCAACTAAAAGTTGTGATACAAAACTTTATGGCTCAAATCCGGGTCTTGAGTTATATTTCCAGAAAGTGAAGGGCGAGAACCTAATTACGGCAAACTTTTGCTGGGTCAGTTGCCACATCACCACCATGCTGTCATTCCCGCCAGTCAACTTCTCAGATATTTCCACGTCACACGCCACGATGGCATGAAATGCCGGTCAACGGCTACAAATGTCCATGTCAGCACAATAGAGACTCCGGTCCAAAAAAGCGAATATCTAGGGGCTGAGTTGTCATTTCATTGGAGACCTAATGCGTGGCATTTTCGTAGTTTCCTATAAACCACGGTGTCGTTTTACCAACCCGCACAGACACACACACCCCTCCTCGGCCCCTTTTTTATCCCCCCCCCTCTCTCTCCACTCCTTCTCTCTCATCACGCCCCACTCTCTCTCTCTCTATTTATTTGCAGTTTTCTCATTTTTTCCGTCTGTAGCAGAGAGAGAAAAACACACACACACACACACACACACACACACACACACCGTATAAGTGTTTGTCTTTGTGTTGGAGCTTTCCCAAGAGTTTTTGCAATTTCAAGGTAAAGAGTACAACAAGTGATCTAGGGTTTGCTGGTGGAGAACTCTTTTTGAATTTTGTTAGGGTTTGGTTTTTGGTTTGTTGTGTGGTTCGATTTGTTGGATCTGGGGCTTTTTGTGCATTTCGTGTTGCTGCTATCACTCCGGTGTATTGTTAATTTTTTTCTTTTCCTGTTTTTTTTTTTTTTGGGTGAAAATGTTTGGTGAAACGATGATCTGATCTTATGTTTTGTGTTTGTGCGTTTGTGCCTTTTTCGAAGATTTGCTTGTTTTTTTTGGGTGTTTTTCTTCCACAAACGCTAGTGATTTTGGATCATCCAAAACTGTGCTGCAACTTGGTGATTTTATTTTTTTGATAAAAGTTTTTTTAGATTTTTCCGTTATTTTTTTAACTCGTTGAAATGTATGTGTATATCTCTTTTTCCGTTTTTGAAGTTCTACGTTTGTCCTCTTCATCAACTTAGGTCTTAGAAATCTTATGTTCTTCATTTGATTGCTTCAAACTTTTATTCTGTCATTTTTCATGATAAGTTTTTGATTCTGAGCGAGCTGCAGTTGCTTTATCTTGCCTTTGGTAAAAATGGTTTCTAAAGTGTCTGTGACAAATTTTACGGGTGTTTACTCTAATTTCCGAATTTTGAAATATGAGCACATCTTATTTGTTTTGAAATGATTTTTTCATTTGGTTACATATGCCATTTAGTGGTCTAGTACCATATTAATTGTTTCTAAAATATTTTTTCGAAGGTGTTATGTCTGGCATTCTTGTATTTGGTGTTAATAGGTGATTTTGTTTGCATTTATTCGTATGGATGACTCATTTTGTCATTTAATGCTTTCTCGCACATGTGCTACTTGTTGGTCTTTTGTGTGGTGAGATGAGGGGGGCAGATTAAGGGTCATGATTGTTGTTATTCTTGTTCTTGGTTGTACTTTGTTCTTGTGATGACAGATACAATTGTTTCTAATTTACGTTATGGCCTTTCGTTGTTACTCATCTGTGGTTGAACATGTTGGATACGACTTGTGATTTATGGCATTCTCGTTTTTGTAGCTGTTACGATGGTGAGGAAGAAGAGAAGTGACACTCCTGGCTCTGGTGAGGGCTCCGAACCTCAGGAAACTGGTGTAGGACGCGGTGCCATTCAACGCCCACCTGCACAGCTACAACAGCCCCACCAGCCTCAACCGCCCTACCAGCCGCAACAGCCACAGCAGCCACAACAGCCACAACAGCAAGGAGGAGGAGGAAGAGGCTGGGCACCTCAACGTGGAGGGTATGGTGGCCGTGGTGGTGGAGGCGGCAGAATGGCTCCCCCGCAACACTATGGTGGGCCTCCCGAGTATCAACAGCAAGGTCGGGGCGGTCAGCAATATCAGCGAGGAGGGGGTGCACCACGACGTGGTGCTTATTCAGGTGGCCGAGGCGAGGCACCATTTGCTGGTGGGCCCTCTAGGCCACCCGCTCCCGAGCTGCACCAAGCTGCTACCCAGTCCCCGTATCAAGCCACAATGACTCAGCCAATTCAGTATGGGAGTCCTGCGGAGACACTCAGAGGGGCTAGCTCTTCTTTCCAGCCTCCTGAACCGACAGATGTAGAAGTGTCTGAGCAGATCCAGCAACTCTCTATCCAGCCAGATGTTGCTCCCAGCCAAGAAATGCAACCTGCTTCAAGCAAGTCAGTGAGATTTCCTCTGAGGCCTGGCAAGGGTAGCAATGGTACCAGGTGTATTGTCAAAGCGAATCATTTCTTTGCTGAGCTGCCTGACAAAGACTTGCATCAGTATGATGTGAGTTGTTTATATCTAGCCACTTCTCCAATTTTGTTCACTTTTTCATTGATACAATTTGAATATTTTGACATGTCTGCACACAATTGACTTATACCTTTTTTCTTTATGGGTCAAAGGTCTCAATTACTCCTGAAGTCACATCCCGAGGAGTAAACCGCGCTGTGATGGCGCAGTTAGTGAAGCATTATAGGGATTCTCATCTTGGAAAGAGGCTCCCTGCCTATGACGGAAGAAAGAGTCTGTACACTGCTGGCCCTCTACCTTTTGTTGCAAAAGAGTTCAAAATAACTCTTACCGATGAAGAAGATGGTCCTGGAACTGCCAGGTTTGTTTCAATATGCCTCTTGAAATTTGCTTTCTTCCAATTTGGCATGAGATGTTTTATTTTGGACTTGCTGTCCCTATCTGAATGTATTTGTAATACTGTGTTCAGGCGAGAAAGGGAATTCAAAGTTGTCATCAAGTTCGCTGCACGGGCAGACTTGCACCATTTAGGCATGTTCTTACAGGGTAGACAAGCTGATGCACCCCAAGAAGCTCTTCAGGTTCTTGACATTGTACTGCGTGAACTTCCAACCTCTCGGTACGTATGTTGGTGTTGGCTCACTATATCATCATTATTGTTGTTTGTCACTCCTTTGTTCTGATTGTCCTGTCCATTTCAGGTATTCTCCAGTTGGTCGATCTTTCTATTCTCCTGATTTAGGTAAAAGGCAGCCTCTTGGTGAAGGACTGGAAAGTTGGCGTGGATTCTACCAAAGTATTCGTCCTACCCAGATGGGGTTGTCACTGAATATTGGTGAGAAGCCTTTGGCTTTCTTGATCTGTATTTTATTTTTCATCTTTGCTCTTGTTAATCTGTTCGAGATTTTGTTTGTCTTCAGGAATATATAATCTCTTATCATTTTATTGCATGTTTGGGAATTTATAATTATTTTGGTCCTATGATCCTTCCATTTCAATGTTAATCACCATGATTTTTACTGAGTCACTGTTCTTGGTTGCACAGATATGTCATCTACTGCGTTCATTGAGCCTCTCCCGGTGATTGATTTTGTCACTCAGCTTCTGAACAGAGATGTATCAGCTAGACCATTATCTGATGCTGACAGAGTGAAGGTTAGATTTTTAGTTTCTTTTGTGTCAATTTGTTGATTTACTACATTGATACCTTTCTTCATATTTTTGTGTATTTTGCACGTATCAGAAAATGAGAATGAGTGCAAGTTTCTACGTTCAACTATCAATTCGTGTAATTGACAGTGCTTTTTGTATCGTCATTTGAATTGACAGATTAAGAAAGCACTTAGGGGAGTAAAGGTGGAAGTTACTCACAGAGGAAACATGCGAAGGAAATACCGCATCTCTGGCTTGACATCACAAGCAACTCGTGAACTAACGTAAGGATCAAATGAATTTTGTAATTCAGTTCTCATTATGGCTTTAATGAAGACACTTTTATTAAAACTATTCCTTAAAACAATCTTAACTTTGTTGTCTTTAGTTATACTCATGATAGTTTTGCTCACTGAATTGCATTTTGTATTACTGAGAGTCAAGTTATGTATTCGTGGGATGTGAATATGAAACATGAATGTTGTAGTTTAGTTTGTAATCTTTCAGATTCTCTTTTGAACACCTTGATGCTAATTGTCTGAGCTGTCTGGCTGTGCTAGATTTCCCGTTGACGAGAGAGGCACAATGAAATCTGTTGTCGAGTATTTTCAAGAAACCTATGGTTTTGTTATCCAACACACACAGTGGCCTTGTCTCCAAGTTGGGAATACACAGAGGCCAAACTATCTTCCCATGGAGGTCTGTTTTCTTCCCCTTGTGACTATTTGTTCTGAAGGAACTTGTGATTAAACATCTTTTTTTTTTATTTATTTAAATAGGTGTGCAAGATAGTAGAGGGCCAGAGGTATTCTAAGAGGTTAAATGAGAGACAGATTACTGCACTACTCAAGGTCACTTGTCAGCGTCCTCAGGAAAGGGAGCTTGACATTCTCCAGGTTCGTCTAATGGTGACGCAGCTTGTATATTAGTGGCCCGTTGCCAAGGACATATCTCCTTATGTAACGGACATATTTTTTTTTTCTTTTTTTAATTTTTTTCTTTCATGTAACGGACATATTTTCTTATCCTTATCAGACTGTACACCATAATGCTTATGCTGAAGACCCTTATGCTAAGGAATTTGGAATTAAGATTAGTGAGAAGCTAGCGCAGGTCGAAGCTCGTGTTCTACCTCCACCTTGGGTAATAAAGGGCTTTAGACTCTTATTTTTCTGAATTATTTTTTACTTCTCAGTTGTAATATAACTTTTTTGTTTCCTTCAGCTCAAATATCATGACTCGGGTCGGGAGAAGGACTGTCTCCCACAAGTTGGACAGTGGAATATGATGAACAAGGTAACTTTGCAAAGACATTTTATTTGCTTGTGTCAGAAACTGATGTGATCATATTTGAGACCAGACCATCATTTTACTGGATTTAGTATCTTCCTTTTACTCAACATTTGATTTTGCAATGCGTATTCTTTGTGGTTTAAACTTTTGTGACTGATTGTATCTTGCAGAGGATGGTCAATGGTGGGACAGTGAACAGTTGGATATGCATCAACTTTTCACGCAATGTTCAAGACAGCGTGGCACGTAGTTTCTGCCACGAGCTTGCTCAGATGTGCAGCACTTCTGGCATGGTAAAAACAGATCCTAAATGTCTTTTGTGGTTTCTATGTTTCTATGTATCCTAAATATTTTTGTCTCTTGCAGGCTTTTAATCCTGAACCTGTCCTACCAGTCTTGACCGGTCGCCCAGATCAGGTAGAACGAGTTTTGAAAGCTCGGTATCATGATGTGACAACTAAATTGCAGCCCCATAAGAAGGAGCTTGACTTGTTAATTGTTATATTGCCAGACAACAATGGCTCTCTTTACGGTAAAAGATGATCTTGTAAATATGTGCATGTTCTTTTCAAGATATTTGATTGGATTAGATTTGTGGAGTTCTGTAATATTCTTATTGTATTTCCTTTAGGTGATCTGAAACGGATATGCGAAACGGATCTTGGAATCGTCTCACAGTGCTGTCTTCAGAAGCATGTGTACAGGATGAGCAAACAGTATCTTGCCAATGTGTCTCTGAAAATTAACGTCAAAGTTGGTGGGAGGAATACAGTGCTGGTGGATGCGCTCTCTAGGCGTATTCCTCTTGTCAGTGATCGACCAACTATCATATTTGGTGCAGATGTTACACATCCCCATCCCGGAGAGGACTCCAGCCCATCCATTGCTGCCGTAAGTTTCCTATGTCTACTTAAACATTAAAATGCATGGATTCTATGTTAGGAGGATATGTGTTTGATATTAAGGTTTACTTATTTAAATTTTGGTTGGAATTTTGTAGGTTGTTGCTTCCCAGGATTGGCCTGAAGTCACGAAGTATGCAGGCTTGGTTTGTGCTCAGGCACATAGGCAGGAGCTCATCCAGGATCTCTATAAGACCTGGCAGGATCCGGTTAAGGGAACCATGCATGGTGGCATGATCAAGTATGAATTCATAATTCAGTGTGTTATTAATTTTTTTTCGCCTGTTTCATCTTAAATGGAAGATTGTAACTAATAATTTGTGGCCAATTCGTTGTGTTTGTATATTGCAGGGAACTACTTATTTCATTCCGCAGAGCAACTGGGCAGAAACCACAGCGAATTATCTTCTATAGGTAATTGTTGGTCTCGAATTATGTTATTATAGTCATAGCCCTTGTATCCTCTGTTGTTTCTTCCTTTGTTATTGCATCTCTCTCTAAGATGTGCCCATGTGTATACAGGGATGGTGTCAGTGAAGGCCAGTTTTATCAAGTTTTGCTCTATGAACTCGATGCTATACGAAAGGTGATTATTTCCTTGTGGATTCTTGTTATTCTAGGAAAAGTGTTATTTGTTTGGGGTTTGTGTATCTTTGATTCCTGTAAAATTGTTTGTTGACATTGTCTTCTATTCATCCAGGCATGTGCCTCGTTGGAGCCGAACTATCAGCCTACTGTTACCTTTGTTGTGGTCCAGAAACGTCATCATACTCGATTGTTTGCTAATAACCACCATGACCGACATGCAGTTGATAGAAGTGGAAACATTCTTCCTGGTACATTATTCGAATTTTATTCCTTATACCTATTAAATTTTTCGTTAGTTTTGCAACTGAAGTGTTATAAACGACTCTAATTCGAATACTGCCCCTCCCTTATTTTCCCTTTTGATATACAATTTGAATTTTAATTGGAAGAAATGCTCGTTCTGTATCATCATACTTTACACGAATGTGTACAGGTACTGTTGTTGACTCCAAAATCTGTCACCCAACTGAGTTTGACTTCTACCTCTGCAGCCATGCTGGTATACAGGTAATATTCATCTTCACGCTTTTCTTTAACCTTGGAAATTATTAATCCATTATTTGGCTAATCTGAAATATAGGCACATTCGTAACAACCTTTTTATGTACTCTGATTCAATAATAGGGTACTAGTCGTCCAGCACATTACCATGTGCTCTGGGATGAAAACAAGTTTACTGCTGATGCTCTTCAGAGTCTTACTAATAACCTTTGCTACACGTAAGCTCCTCTCTCTCTACACACCTCTTTCTAGAATATTCTTCTGGTATGGTAACTAATCAATTCTTATTTTCATTCACAGATACGCCAGGTGTACTCGCTCTGTTTCCATTGGTATGTATTTGAACTTACCCCTTTTGCCAATGCATTCGCATTTAGTCGGAAACTAAATATTTGAAGGGTTCCTTAACGTAATTTCAATTAATTTTTTGATGATTTATTGTTCTTGTGGCAGTTCCTCCTGCATATTATGCACATCTGGCAGCTTTTAGAGCTCGATTCTACATGGAGCCAGAAACATCAGACAGTGGTTCAATGACGAGCAGTGCAGTCGGTGGTAGAGGTGCGGGTCCCGGTGGAAGGACTACTAGGCCTCCGGGGGCTAATGCTGCAGTTAGACCCCTCCCTCAGCTTAGGGATAACGTCAAAAGGGTCATGTTTTACTGTTGAGGTGGTTTATTATTATTAGCCAAATAAAATTGCTTTAAAAAACTTGGATTTGAGATTGTGTTTTGTCGTCTGCTGAGGTGCTTGAGCTTAACCCACCTCTCATTCGCTCATATTTTATGGTCTGTCTCTCGATTGCGGATTCTTTTATGGTGTGGGATTTGTTTGTGTGTTTTGTGTGGGATTTGTTTACCTACCTGTGATATTTTTCTGGATGATTATCGATTCATGAATTACTGTTTGGGTTATTTTCCGAGTTTTCTATTAATGTTTTCGTGTATTCTGCAATTTGTTTTGGGTATTTTTTCCGTGTATTTTTGTACCCAAAATGACTAAATTGTGTCTAAATTAATCTCGGTACAAAATAAAATAAATGTCTAATATAATTTTAATACATACATCAGCTGCCGAATTGAACTCTACTAGCTAGAGACTTAAATTAATTATTACAAGGATAGATGATAATCTAATCACCAATTAATTAGTGGGTAATTAATTAATCAGGATTAACTTTTCCTTTGTTGCAGTGGTGCTTGACGGCACTAACAGCAGACTTAACGGCTTTCAGAATAGTTTTGCCCATCATTGTAGAAACATGCACCTTTCGTTTCGGAACAAGGCTGCCCTTTTTAGCATATTTGCAGTACATATTGGAACCCATCTAGTGTGTGCTTTGTGTGTGTAATATATTTATATGTAGCTGTATATATATATATATTTGATATATATATCTCTTGTTTCTTCTTTCTTTTTTGTCTTCGCTTTTTCTATTTGAATTTGTGTGATATATGAATATCTTGAGATTATAGGTATTTATAGACAGAGTTGGGGCGACTTATTCATGCATGGAGACCTGTTTAAGCGTTGACCAGAAAAGAGAAGAGAATTGTTCAATGTCAACGGAAACGCGTGCCGAATTGGGTCTGGGGAGAAGAGAATAGTCTGTTCATTTATATGGAAATCGGAATAGAATTTTTGATTTTCATCAATTCGTATTAAAAAAAAATTGATTTTTCATGTGTGTTAGAATTAATCCGAAAAAAATTACGAACGAAATAGTATAATAAAAAAATGACATAACGTAATAAATGAATGAGAATGACCTTGGAATGTACAACAGGAGAATCTCGATATATTAATAAATTCGTTTAACTAATATTTTTTCTCGGACCTGATTTGGTGACAACGTGCTAAATTATTAATTTGATAGTTTAGTAATTCTCTAAACTAATAGAATCTTTTTTTTTTTTTTTTTTTTTTTTTTTTACAGAAATAACATATAATCGACAGTATTAGACAACGCCCGCTAGTACAAACAGTAATTGAATAGCTATCTTCTTTGGAGGCAATGACAATCTTTCTTTGGAAATGTAGTCGTTCATTTCGTTGAGCAGCAACGGGAACTTTGTATTGAAAGAATATGAGCTTAATCAATTCAAATCTTACTATTTGGTTAAATCAAATATAAAAAGAAAAACCACAATATCGTATTTCGGGTATATAGTTTTAGTTTAAAGTTAGAACACTAATTGGAATGAGTTATATTCTATTTTTTTTCCCTAAATGGACATCTTATTTTTTTTTTATTCAGATTTGTCACACTATCAATTTAATAACCTAAGTGAAGTTGTATTAAGTCATGCATTTATTTATATTTAATTGATTATTTTTTATATTTTCCAATAGTGGAGTTCATGAATATTATATAATTAATAATAGATTTTAGGATATTAAACCGCAGTTCTTTATATTTTTTAAACAATATTATTTTAAATTTGTTAATAATTTATTTAACATTATTATAACAATGAATGTCGATTTGATATTCTATTTAATATTATTTAAATACTTATATTTATTACCACTCCTACATTATAAAGTGTGTCTTACCAATATATAAAATGATTGTTAAAAGTGTTTTTATAAGTTAATGCGGCCCAATGGTCAACAATGTTGAATGTATTAAAATGTCCCAAGTTCAACTCCCAATTAATTGTAACACCATCCATGTTATTTCTTGCAAAACTAAGGTGACGAAGCATATTTCATATGAGTTTAGAACACAGGGTATCTCTGACGGTCACCGTGGAGCACAATATTTATCAAAGCAACGTGACCGCTCAGATTTTGGTGTCCATTTCCGTTTTACGCTTCATGGAGATTTCTCGGCCGACTTTTGATTTCTCATAACGAAGTCACAGTTATCACTTGCAAGTTTTAACGAATAGGATAATTTAATAACTTTATCCAATTAAATTTGCGTGCAAATCATGTGCATATTACGTGGTAATGTGATTATACGTGCAAATTTGTTCCTTTCCTTCAACGAAAGTATTTTTCAGAATTAATAATGACTCTTTAATAATAAAATGCGTTATTAGCATGGTTATCAAATCGTGAATCGAATCGAAAATCATTTTGTCAAAATTGTGAATCGTAAATCGTAAGATTTTGCAAAGCTAATGGTGACGAAGCATATATCATATGAGTTTAGAACCCCATATACGAAACCAGTAAAAACCCCCATCATCCACCCAATAAAACATCGGCCCTTTTCATTATAAAGACACGCTGCTGCGCTTTGTATTGGGAGCCGGAGGAACAACTGCAAGATGCCGTAGTCAAACATCGGCCGGATATCTCCATCAGACAGAACACCGAAACAGAGAGCAGCATCTGCGTCGCCACGTCAGTACTCTCCGAGATTTTGTGCTCTATTGTCACCGTAATGGTGACGAGGGTCGCGAAGAAGTTGCAGTAAAGTGCGCGGCTCCAGTCGCACCGCACGCGCAACAGTGGAGTGTTCTTCAAGCACGCGCCGAGTGTGTAAAAGAGTACAACGGTGGTAATTAACTCCGTAGAAGGAGGCACAGTAGTGGTGAATGTTCTTCTTGTTTACAGCAAAACCACCACCGCCGCCATCGTGCTTGTTCGTCATCATGAACCACGGGAAAATCGCTGCGCAGATCACACCGACAAGAAACCATACCACCATCATGATTGGGTGTAGACACGGTCATGGGCCGGTTTTGGGTCCGAAACCGGCTCGTTGACGACCCGGCCCAACCCGTTGATCGGTGAACCGGCCTGGAACCCGTGAACCGGCTCGTCGTCCCCGGGACGGGCTCGGTTCTATGAAATGGTGAACCGTGAACTGCCGGGCCGGCCCGACCCGACGGTTCACCCGGATTTAAAAAAAAAAAAAATAAAAAAAAAAAAAGCGAATAACGGCTAGTGAACCGGCCCGAACCGGCCCGGGTGAACCGGCCGTTATTTGCTTTTTTTTGAATCCCCCCCCCCCCCCAATTTTTCCTATAAATACCCTCACACCCCAATTTTTCCTATAATTTACTTATTCATCAAATATTTAAAAAAAAAAAAAAAAAATAAAAAAAAAAATAAAAAATTTTCTGGCCCGACCCGGAACCGGCCCGAACCGGCGGGCTACGGGCCGGTTCCGAAAGTGAACCGTGAACCGGCCCGAATCGGCCCGTGGCCGTGTCTAATTGGGTGGTTCCCAACTGGATAATATTCCGCATAATCTAGAAGATTTTACTAAATTTAACATTGTAAGAATGTACATATAAGGAGATTCATAATTGATGGGATAAGTATAACTACCCAAATATGAGGGATGTTTTCATAATTTAATTTATCTTAAAGGTGCCATAATTTATCTTTTTTTGAAATGGAAGTATACGATCAAATTTATCGTTTTGATTGGATAGTGCTTGCTAGTCGAATGCGTCTTTCTTTCATATTAAATAATTCTTTTATGTGTTGTATGTATTACTGAATGTTCCTTTTGTAGCAATTTGGAAAATAGAGAATGGACTACAGTAGAACCTCGAATAAATTAGTACCTAATATTATCGTTTAAATATTATGTTTACTCAGTCCCTACTCAAGGACAACATGTTAAAAAATATTTCGTTAACTGTATTAAAATAGATATAGGGTAAATTGCAATTAACCCCTCTAAGGTATGGTCAAATTACGAATACTCCCTCCTGTTTGGGTAATTACAACCACCCAGTCAACTACAAATCTTCTTACGCGTCCACCCTTGCGGTTTCAACTTTTGTTGAATCTTCGAGATCATATGGCATATTCTTGACTGTGTACTCGTTTTATCCCATTCGAGCTCCACATTTTGAAGAAAAATGATGTATATATATATATATATATATATATATATATATATATATATATATATATATATATATATATATATATATATATATATCAGATTGTGGTGCATCAAAAACTGTATTTTTGCACAAAATGAGTACAAAACTAGAAAACATTCCACAAAATTAAAACTCCAATTAGCTCATAGAGTATACATATGTAAATGCATTTCAATTTAAAGTGAACTAATTATCAATCTAATAATTAACGAAACAATCTAATACAACATTCGAAATTTTAATACCAAACCCAAGCAATTAACGCTAATCCAATAATTTTAAACATACTAATTATTATTAATTAATACAGAAGGATACTCAAAAAACACACACACAAAACACAAAATTAACCAAACCCTAGTGGCATTCTTTAGGCAAACCCTCAGAATTAAACCTAGCAACATCACCACAATAATCATAAATCAAGAAATTATCACGAACCCATTTGAGTTGTTTTCTTCTCTGCTTGTTCACCTCTCTCACCACCGGCTTATCCCACCAAAACTGCCCCGATTTTCCGCATTTCACAGTTGGATCGATATCAATTTCATCTGCAGAAAGTCCACATGCATCGATTTCGAACGACTGAAACGTGGCTACAAACGGGGCGTTGCTCCAATTGGTCTTCACACGACCTCCTTGTGTAGCCCAATCGTCGGCGTTCCATAAAGATCCGTGGATCCCCATTGCTTGGGTTTTCGGGTAAGGTACCCGTTTTCTCTCCTTGTTTGTAAATTCTCGTATCGGAATATCGTCCACAAGGAATCTGCATGCATGCATTCAAATACGTACTTTAATTAATTACCATATATACAACAATTTACAATATGAAATTTATTTTATTTTTAAAGTTGGCATTATATTTAAATTAATCCTTAACGTATAAAATGATCTAATAAAACTAAATAATAAGACAGGACTGTAATTTTAACAAATAATTGATGCTTTCTAGTGTTAATGGGATGCATGTGAGACATTTATTTAAAGAGTTGTTAATTGCTAAAAAAGAATAATTAATAATTACAAGATGGATCGGCGATTCCAGAAGAACGAGTATGTATGGAAATCAACGGTCGGATCAAACCAAAGATAATGCCTCTGCTCCCGATTTCCGGTGCCGTTAATGTACAAGTTTGACTGCACAATGTACGGCTCTCCCGAAACATTGCCAAGAAACTCAAAGTCTAACTCGTCGTGATTAGGCCCTTCCGATGCCATCTGCATTTTAAATTATCAATCATTTGTTTTAATCACATTTTATGATAAATGCAATTATTAAAAATGGTCATAATTTGAAATATATTTTTAATTAAATAACTAACACAAAGCTATTCGAATCGGAAAAAGAAAAATTGCATTACTTACGTAAAAAGCAAGGACGGTTCCAGCTGAATCTCCTTGAACTAATTTTATTTGAGCACTGGCTTTGCCGAATAAGTACTTTTTCTTGGATTCGAATCCGCATCCTAATATAAATTAAATACGGAAAAAAATATTATGTATATAGTTATGAAAAATCAAAGTATAATTAAATACGATTAATTTGCGTACCCGTGGAAGAATCGAGAGATAACGCGATTTGGTCGGTCGTCTGAGAGGCAACTATGTGATCGGGTGCCCAATCAGCCTCGAAGAGCTCATTGAAATCGGAAGAATTCGCAATGTGCAAAACTGTAGCAAAGATTATGAATCTCAATGCCTTCAATATTCTAAAATGGGAAAGTAACTTCATTATATTATTGATGAATCCCTTGAAATAAATAGTATGAGTTCCATAGAAGGGGACTATATATAAGGATGCATTTTTAATTAAAAAATTCAGGGGGGTCAAAGCTTAAATATTTAATAAATTAAAATTAAAAGTTAAGGGATTCTTTTACAATCATATGGAGTTAGGTGGGGAGGAAATTATAATGTATGGAAAAATTACTATTTTATACAAAAAATTGTTAGCGAGTATTTTATATTGTTGCCCCCTAGAGAAATTTGTTATATATATTTTTGGCCCCTAGAAATATAAAATTGTGCCTCTGTATCGATATATTTCAGCTTATGATTTTGTATTATTTTGTTCGTGGTTACTTTTGGAATAAGTATTAGACAATTAAACTCTATAAATTAACTACATTTGAAAAGTTTATATTGCTGCATTTTGATGATTTATTTAAAGCATAATCCCCCTTTGCACCCTCAAAAAAACAATAATAGTTTTTTGCATCCTCAAATCACAATAAATAATTCACAATGCACTCTGAATTGACAAATAAACGATTTTTTTTTTCATAGACTGATGAGATTTATCTTTATTTATGCACTCTATAATTTCATAATTTCAAAATGACTGATGAATAAAAAAAATTGATTTGACATTTGACATCCTAAAAAAATATCACTAATTTTTTTTAATAATTCATTCGGGGTACATTATACATGACTTATTGTGTTTCTAGGGTGTAAAGTGCTATTAATTGATTTTGAGGGTGCAAAATATTAAAATAGTATATTTCAAGGGTATAAAGTGGAATTATGAGAAAATATTCATTTTTTCTTAATTATTTTTCATTTGGGGGGAATTTTAAATTATTTTTTTTTGGAGAATGGGAGGCATGAGGTGATTAACTTTCTGAAGACAAAAAATAGATAGTGGAATCCATCGCAAAGCCACTAAATTAAATTGTTGCTCCCATGAAAATTATATAAGTTAAACAATTCATTAAAATTAATTTATTGCTTAATTCGTATCTTATTAGTATTTAAGTAGTGAAAGTTGGGCTAACTGCATAGTGTGGAACAGCCAGAATGCCCTAAAGTGACAAATAAAGAATCCCAACTTTTTTTATCGGAATTGAAATATATATATGAGATTCCAATTTCCGATCCGATTTATGCTTCAAAAATTCTGATTTGTTTTTCGAATATTATACTTATAATACCAATATTGTTATGCATTATATATATTAGGTGACCAAAACTTAGAAAATGTTGAATTCCGCCAATTACGATTCAAAATTTTTCCGATTTTGCAACCTGTTTTTTTCGTTCAAATTTCCGAAATTAAATGCCTATCGTCTATGAAAAGTCGAATACACGACCTACTTAAACTAGGCCCGGTTGATAAAAATGAGATTATTGAATTTAGTAATATGAGACACCTAATATTATTCTCTAAGATTACGTGTATAATAATAATAATAGTAATATGGGTAAATTACACCCACATCCCTGAGATATACTGAAATAACTTTAAGGTTCATGTGATATCGATAATTACATCACCCCCTTGAAACATAGTTAGAAACTCTAATGGGATAATGCATTGGATACGCTATTCCGATAGAGTTTTAACGGACTATTAGTTTCCGGAAGTGGTGGGGACAACAAAGAGCCCTCTTTATGCGAAAGCGTTTTCATTGGCTGATATACTTAGAACTTCGATTTACTCGATCGTCTATGCTTTTCACGATGAGATGATGAACAGTGAGAAAGCGGGACTTCTTGAGAAAGATTGGATCGTTTGCGGTAAACCTCTTTATGGAACTAACGAGCTTCTTCTGCACAAATTGAGACTTTTCTTGGATTTCCAGTCGAGTTAGCTTCTTCTCTATTGGTTGTGCCTCGACGATTTTTTTTTAACTCGACTGGTTTCGAGCTACATAACTTGGAATTATTTTTAGATGAAACAATCGAAAAACTTCAAATGTTCGAATGCGTGCGCAAAAAAATGATCAACCGCAATTGAGAGGACTAAGAAACTAGTTATGTTTATTTCATATATTGTAATCATGTTAATTTTCCTAGTTTTCTTTCTATTTTTTTTAGTATCATCTATATGAACTATTGGGATTTTAAATTCTACTCTTTTTATTTTTTTCCTAGTCTTTTTAAATATCTGCAAGTATTTCCTATATTTAGTATTTTGTGTATTTGTTTTTTGCAACGCAAAAAATCACAGTAGAGATGGAAGTTGGTTCAAATTTTCAAATTATTTATATTTTTTTTTACATATAATAATTAGTCCAAATAAATTATATAAATTTTTACTTTAGAAAATCATTTGTTTTAATACGTCAATAAATCAAATCTATTAAAATTTGGGAATTAAAAAAAAATCATCTAAGCAGCTCAATAAATGTATTCGACTTAATTTATAAAATAATTTGAGTTCTACACGAATAAATTAATTTTGCATAAAACATGTTGTATAATTTACTTAATTTTATAATTAACAAAAGTCAAAACCTACAAATTCAATAAGGATAATTCCTTTCCTCAAAAAATAAAATAAAATAAAAAAGGGTAATTAAGAAAATAAAAACACTAATTTAAGTCGAACTACAATCCTTCTATCTCCCAAAAAAACCGGAGCCCTATATATATTACAAGTAAACCCTAGAAAGAGAAATTAAAAAAAAAAAAAAAAAGACATAGGAATTCGATTTATTAAGGTTGTTTTCAATCAATACATACGATTATGGACACAGTCGACGAGGATCCAGTCACAAACAACAATGGATCCGGGTCAACCCGAATACCCACATCCAATACGGAAACTTTGACCGGATTATTAGAAGCAATGAGGGAATTCATGAGTTTGTCACTTGAAGAGAGGCAGAGATTAATGATGCAAATATTATCCGTTGCGATATCGGGTCGTGGATCGTTCGAGCAAACAGTATCCGGTTCGAAACCGGGTAGCGGATTATCGGAGCAAGTAATATCCGAGAAACTACGAACAAGGGCGGTTGTCGGGGATCATGAAAGTGTGTGCGCTGTTTGTTTAGGTCAACTTTGCGGTTCGGACAAAAACGAGACGGTTATTGCGAAGCTCGAGATTTGCGGGCACGAGTACCATGTTGATTGCATTAAAGAATGGCTGCAAAGAAAGAATCTATGCCCACTTTGCAGAGGTATAGCACTTGAAGTTGATCATTGAAGCCAAGAAACTAATACATACATTACATGCATGTATTATTCATTCATACATTGTTTTCTAGTACTGAAAATCCAACATTTTTAATCTTTAATTTCAAGGGCAAATTACGGTGATCCCTGATTTATGGTCAAATTATTAGAACCCCTTCTGTTTGAATAATTACAGCCACCTTCTCAATTATGTATTATCTTACGAAAAGATTCTTCTAGAGTTAAATTTATGGATATTAATTCGGTAAAACCGAACTGAAATTTCGGTACACCAAAATTTCGTACCGTTTACCGAACTAAATATACGATTTGGTCGAATTACATAAATTTTATGTAAACATACCGTAATTTGCCCTAATTTCAATTGCTTTAACCTCAAAATAAAAGTTGTAGTTATTAACGAATTCCCGGGTTTCGGCTTTCAATTTTCAAGCTAAAACAAGTTGCGCTTTGTTGTAATCTCTGGATAAAATCAATACACACGCTCATGCACATAGATCACACACACAGTAATCAAAGAAGAACATTAATGAACAAGAGCAATTTTACGAGGTTCGAACTCGGTGTGAGTTCTACATCCCGGGAGAAGCACACTCCGATCCAATCCACTATATCCAGAGATTACATCAATTACACGTACACAACAATAAGATCAGATCATGAGCACAAACCAGCTCAGATCTAACGGAAACCCTACCCAAACCCGAAAGAAGTTTCACTCTCTCTCTTACTCTCGTATTTCCCAGTGTAATGCACTCTCTCTCTAGTGTTGCTCACGTTGCTTTTAGCACAGCAGATATGATGCTATATATAGCCCAACCGAGGCACATGATCCCATGTGCCTTCCGCTTATATCAGCCAATTAGAGCTCTTTCTTTTCCTCCAAGAATCAGCTCCACCTACCATCTACATGTGCAGCTCACGTGACCAAATGCATGTGCAACTCACATGCATAATCCCAAGCGGATTAAGTGCCATTAACCGTAGATTAGAACCATAGTTTAACACGCTTCATAATCTTTCGGTTTCGGTTTTGGTATATGTTTATTCCTCGGCCCGATTGAAATTTTATTCGGGTCGTCGTTGTAATATTGAATATCCTATGTATATATCCATTGTTGTGCTTCTTGAAATCTGAAATCATAAATGTAAATTGATTAATCAGCGCGTAATTACTCCCTTCGTTCCAAATTAACTGTCGCTTTGAGGGATTTTTCTTGTTTAAATTATTTGTCACTTTAAAACTTCAATGATGCATTAATTACTATTTTCTAAATTTTACCCTTATTACTATTCAATAATTGACTGAGAATTAATGAAAACAACATTAATAACATGGATATTTTAGTTATTATATATAATTTTCTCTAAAATCGACACACATTTATTAGTTTTCTTAATATGTGCGCAACAACCCAAAGCGACACATATTTTGGCATGGAGGGAGTAGTATATATAATATCTTGAAAACCATGTGACTAATGAGAATTTCTGTCATTCAGATCACTAACAAAAGCAGTTAGTTAAGTTCACTGTTTTTAAGAACTAATTAATCAGGAAGAAAAATAAAATAAAAATTGGGGTTCCAAGACTAAAACGACGTCGTCTAAGGCAATAATTTAAAATTTATACTAGAGAAAATCCCCAATCCAAGACAAACGGTTAGGGCAAAATCAACCGTGACTATTGGCCGCGCCACCTTACTCCGGCCGCCGCGTCATCTTCAATTGCCACTAAATTAGAAAATGGAAGACGAGGATTTTGCTTCGGAGTCAGCTTCGGCAACTGTGAGAGGTATGGAGAAGGGGTCTCACCTGTTCGTGGTGAAGAACTACTCCCTCCACGAAGGAATCGGCGTGGGCGAGGCAATTGAGAGCGAAGAATTCATCGTCGGCGGATACGGATGGACCATTCGATTTTATCCTGGTGGAAAGACCATTGATGCCAACAGAGATGGGGTATCATCTTTGTTCATACATCTGAAGAACCAGACCACCATTGCAGTAGGGTGTCTGTATTCGGCTCACTTCATGGATCAATCTGGTAAAGGAAATGATAAAGGTCTGTCCTTTTTCGATAATTCTAAAATTATGTATTTTGAAAGCGATCGTGTGATTGGACGCAATTTCTTCATAAGGCGATCTTCTCTTAATTGTCCTGACTATCTCAAAGATGATTGCTTAAAAATTCGTGTTACTATTGAAGTCTTCACTTGTCGAATCCATAATCTCCCTCTTATCAAGGTTCCGGAGTCCAATATAGGAGCAGATTTCGGCAAATTATTGCGCAGCAAGCAAAGGGCAGATGTGTTCTTTAGAGTGAAGAACAAGAGTTTCTGCTCCCATAAGCGGATATTGGCTGCTCGTTGTCCTCAATTCTTGTCGCAGGTTTCAGATAGCAACTACGAGATCGAAGTTACATATATGGAGCCTAACTTGTGCCATGCTCCTTAATTTAACTTTTGCATTGCTGATGATATAAGCAATCTGAAATGTTATTTTTCTGATTTGCACCTTTTTTTTCATTGCCTGATTTATTTGATTTTATAAACCTCGTAAACAATCTTGGATTTCTTCAGTTTTTTTCTTCCGTCTCGTTTGAGGTTTTGTCACCATAGTCCTCTCATGACACGAGTTTAATGGCTCTTTTACTTTCATGTTGTAGGCCCTGCTCTGGTTTCTGTACACAGGAACTCTTTCGGACGAAGAGCATGACGACAGTGATATTGGTCATTCGATGCTTGAATCGTTTATAGGGAAGATGCTAGCTGCAGCCGATCGGTTTGAGTTGAAAAGACTTAAAAATATTTGTGAATTGAGCATTTCTAAAAGAATTTCCGGAGATTCAATTGCATATATTTTACATTTAGCTGAACGTTGTCATGCTAAAGAATTGAAAGACGCGTGTCTCGGATTTGGAGCTGATAATGGAGCTGGTATATTAGGTACGTTGTTGACTTTTTATCCTATCTGTTTCTACTGAATTTTGTATCCGGTTGTTGTTAAAAATGGTTTAGAAAAGTCTTGCATTATGCTGTGTTCAGTTTTAATTTTGCGTAATTATTACTAAGAGATTTGTAAGAACTTTACTTAAAATTAGTTTTTCCAGTGTTGACAATTATTTGGTGTGAAATATTTCAGATGTCATGAGTTGTGAAGGACGTAGATACTTGAAAGAACGCTGCCCGTTATTGTTTTTAGAGTTGGCTTATAATATAAGAGTTAAGTTGGATCTACAAATACAATTTGTTTTTGTAAATAAAACAAAATTAGGACAAATGTACAAAATAGAGAGTGAGAAATACTTGCATTTAAAAGGAAGTTTTTATAACATGAATGTTAAGAAACCGTTTGTTTCTTTACAAGTTAAAATTCTAGCATCTCCTTTCCGGTTTAAAGTAAGTGATTTTTCCCGTTACTTTCTATCTATCTCTGTTGGATTGAAACTTGCATGTGCAAATTTGGGTGATTATATGAACTTGTAAATAATTTCCGACTTTTTCGTAAACCGTGTAGATCGTGTTATCAAGAAACACTTTAATCCCAGGCTTGAGAGGGGATATGATGGATCAACAAGGAACTTGTTCTTAAAGTTGGACTGTGGGTGATAAATTATTATGTAGGATGAGTTTTTTGTGTTACTTGTAGAAACACACAAAGGCTACCTGTCGAATGTACGTACCTACCTGTGAAAATAACTCCGTCGAATTTGAAACTACAATGGCTATGTTTCGAAAAACTTTTCATTACCATTTTGTTGTAAAAATACATTTTATGGTGGCGGCGAAAAATAAAATATTAAAATCTCGCATCTAATAGCCCGATTATCATCGTGCAATGGAAAATTAGGTGTAATTGACAAAAATACCCTTCCAAACACTTTATTCTACCAAAATTTCTGCAATGTGCAATACCTTCTGTATTTTCAAGGAGCAAGTTGTTAATTTTATGTTTGTAGAGGCTTTAGTGCAAAAACTTGATTTCTTGAGGGTGTGAAGTGTGTTTTGCCAAAGTTGTTTGTAATTTGAATTGTAGAGTGGGAGACAAATTTTATATAAGATTAGTTAAGATAAAATTATATAATTCATAAAATTCAATTTAAAACATTGGCTATAGTAGATCCAATAAATAATCTCTTGCAAGGTTGATAGTTAATATAATTTTTTTTTTATAGACTCAAAAGATTATTAAATTTACCAAACATCAAAATAAAGTCAAATCATTTAATTAATAGTGGCTAATCCATCTCCCAATGAAAGGAGGCCTTATTAGAGAAGATGATGTTAGAAACAAAATAATGCATTGTGCATACATATTGTATCGTTTAAATCATGTATTCATATATTTTAAGAATTTCTAAAGCTTAAGTTTGAAAATAAATTGAAAATTTGGAAATAAAAAGGTGTAAAAATTATTTATGAAGCTTAATAAACAAAGCCCAAGTCATTTCAAATCAAAAGATTGTCACCTATTTTGAAGTAATTTTTCAAAAAAGATCTGACAAGGAATATTTGCTGCAGTCTTTTCATTTATTAAATGGAGATATTCTATTAATAAATACATTTCAAATAAATTTAATGCAAGTCTTTATTTATTTAGCATTTTTGTCCTCCAAAAGAACTTCATTTAATTTTCTTGTGCAGTGTTGGGTGTAAAAGTGTAACAAATTTAGATAATTTTTTTTTTTTATTTTATCACCTGCATGCTAGAGTTAAATATTTATTTATATTTGTACATAAACCATAAATTATATAAGTCACAAGTATTCAGGAATTAGTAAAACTGAGCATTAAATTAAAAATATTTAGCTGCCTTCGGTTCTGTAAAAATTAATTATTCACTTTGGCAAATTCTTATCCTGAAACAATTGTGTTGGTAGTTATAGCTTAAAATAATGTTTAAAGACAACCTATTTATTTACATGGGACTATTAGTGAGAACCCCCTCTAACATTATTTTAATAGGGATGAGTCCAGTTCATTTTCCTTTATTAGTGAGAAACCCATTCTTTTTATATTCTCAAATTTACCCTCCCACTATTCACTACCTATTATCCACTAGTTTGATATTTTTATTTTATTTTTTTATAGTTTAATTGTAATTTTCGTTTTTTTTTATTTATTTCTTCTTTAAAAAATAATAATTTTTTAAAAAAAACTTTTTTTTTGTTATTTTATTTAATATTCCTTTCAGTTAAAACAACTATATGCCAATAAACGACTATTATTAAAACGACTATTATTAAAACAATGATACATCAATTTCACAATTCATTAAGTTAATTATATATAATATTATTTCCATTGTAAGATTAATAAATTATTTAATCAAAACATCTCTAAAACAACTATTTGTTAAATCAACTATTTATTCAAACAATAAAATTATTGTGTAAAAACAACTATATTGCCATACGAAAACAACTATATTAAATCAACTACAAATTATTGAAAAATCCACAAAAGCAAAAGCAAAAAACACATACCAAAATTCCAACAAAAACGACTATTATTGAAACCAACTACAGCCGTAACGAAAACAACTATCTTTTTGAGTAACACGAACACAATTTCAACAAACCAGCCTCCCAAACAATACCTCCTCCTCGTGGTCAATCTATTCCATTACAACGGTGGTGGAGGCGGTCTTCCGACGAGGATTCCAGGAATGCTTCAAAAAATCGAAAGAACAAAAAAAAAAAAAAAACTATATTGCTGCAAAAGATACCCATCAACAACTATACAAAATAGTAGAATAACGAAAACAACTATACTAAATAGTAGAATAACGAAAACAACTATATTGCTGCAAAAGATACCCATCAATAAAAACATCTCCGATTTTTTTTTTTTAAATTATGATTGCGGTGGAGCAGAGCGATGTTACCAGATCTGACGATGGAGACGAGGGTGGAGGTAGAGAGGGGTTAACCATTACCAAAAAAAAAACGAAGGGTCTCCCATAGTCGATTCCAACGCCTTTGGTGGCCACCGAATATAACGAACAAAGCGAACTAAGCGAGAATCGACTCCATAGCGGCTGAGAACGAAGCGAACTAAGCGAGAATCGACTCCATAGCGGCTATTGTTCTTTAATTTTCTTCACGGTGCCAGAGATTTGAGAACGACTCCTTCGTCGTTGTTGAGATGTGGCGCCACCTTCGTCCTCCGTTTAGCCGCCGCCTCCACCGCCATTACCAGGATTCCCAGATCGAGAAAGAAGAGAAGTGGTGGAGATGAGTGTCGATGAGAGAACGGTTGTTGGTATAAAATATGCGGCTAGGGTTTATTTTAACAAAATTTGGCAACTAAGGGTAATATAGGTTTAGCACCTAATAATTATATAAAGAGTAAAAAGCAGTTTGCATCCTAAACTAAGGGCCGTTTTGCACTTTACCCCCCAAACAAAAATTTTTTGCACGTTTTTACCTAAACTACGTTTTTCGTTGCACGGTGCCCCCTAAACTCAATTTTCCGGCAATTTTAACCGGAATGTCAAAACATGTGCTTTGCACGTGAGATTTTGAGGGGTAAATTCGTCTCTTCACTTGCATCTTCAATATTAAATACAATTAAATATAAAAAAAAAAGAAAAAAAAATAAATAAATAAATGAAAAAGAAGCTGTCATCCGCATCCACATCATCTCTTCTTCTCTTCTCTATCGTCTCTCCTCTCTTCTTCATCTTCTTCCCTTCTTTTATTTTTCTGAACAAATTTTCTCCAAATGTTCATTAATGGAGAAAACGTTTATACATACTCACCCAAAAGGAAGCCGATTGTAACCTGAAAAACGCGGCCCCTTCATTTCCCAATGGGCTCCTCACGCCGGCATCAATAACCTGACCGCCGGTGAATTCATCCACTAATACTCCTCAGTCCTCACACAATTCATCACCAATAATAATAAATAATAAATACATTTATGTAACTTTCTTAAACAGATAGAATATTTTTATGACAAAATTAATTAATAATTAGTAACGGATAAAAGAGAAGGAAATCTCTTTGCAGAAAATAGAAGAGCAGATTTATTTCATTTTCGTCACACAATTATCACCATTTTCCGCTAAGCTACTGCCGCCAATTCCTCATTCTTCAATCCCACGCTACACGCTCAGAGATTTCAGTAATTTCTTCGAAACAGTTAGAATTCGAATTTTGTTTTCGTCGTTTTTCGTTTCTATTTTACATATATAAATCCACAATTTTGGGTTTTTTGGAGGACCGATTTTTGGTAGCAGGAACCGCCTATTTTGGTAATTGGAGTTTGTATGATTCGGTCGGAATTCGGATCCTTTCGGTGTCGGGGCGGATTTGGATTCTCCTCCGCCTCCCGATCGGACCAATCGCCGCACTCGCCATTTCAACAGTCCCGGCGGCAGTCACGCTCGCCGCGATCGGCTCGAGCCCGACGGATGCGATCCTTTCCGACGGTCGATTCACCAGCTCAGGCAACCCCCACACCGCCGTCCTTCACATCCACCTCAAGTGAGAATCCTATATTCGGATGTTGAAGGTGAAATCCCTGCTGCAAATTCACCCCAATTTCATCAAATTGATAAATCCTGAAAACTTATATTCGGATGTTGAAGGTGGAAAGTGGGTTTCAATAAAGGAAGCATTTCTTGTCCAGTTGAGAATACCTATTGTTTCTTTGCCAGGTTACTGACTTTAGGAAGACGATGATAATTTCTCTTTTCTCTTTTCTCTTTTTTTTTTTTTTATTTTTTTTAATGATTTACTTATATTTAATATATAGCAGTTAAGTGGATTGACAAATTTACCCCCATAAATATCACGTGAAACGCACATTATTTAACATTCCGTTCAAAATTGCCGGAAAATTGAGTTTAGGGGGCACCGTGCAACGAAAAACGTAGTTTAGGTAAAAACGTGCAAAAAAATTTTGTCTGGGGGGTAAAGTGCAAAACGGCCCTTAGTTTAGGGGGTAAACTGCTTTTTACTCTTATATAAATAATAATTAAAATTAAATAATGGAGGGGGTTTCACTAATATTGTAAAAGGGGTTGGATCCATTCTAATTTACCCTAATATAGTGGGGGGTTCTCACTAATAATCCCTACATTAACTTTAGATTTTTGAGCTTAAATTACTTATATATAATCAGCTAATTAAAATCTTTTCATTTACAAAAATAGAACCCAAAATAAAACAAAGCACTGCATTAGAAACAATAAATAAATAATTGAAAGTTCTGGAATTACTGATCTAGGCCGCGTAGGCAAGAATTCTGTTTGGTGTGATCCAACGGCTGAGGGGATGTGAATTAGTCCCCAAGAAATAATGTGTGGATGCGATTAAAAGGTACTTTGTCGAGCCAGTGGCCAATGAAATTCAGCCACGTGGTCAAATGAGCATGTCCTATTTCATCGGTCGGGTACAAACTCAACAACTTTATTTCCAGTGGAAAATTACACATCGTATCCTTCTTTCTTAGCGACACTAAACATGTGTTATCCAAAGTGTGTACTATCTATATTATATATAATTAATTAATTAGTTATTCACTATATATATTTGTTTAAAATAAATATATTAAGAATTTAAAAAAGTAAAATAATTTTGATAGTTTAGGACTCAACTGTTTTTTTTGTTGTGTACTGGATATGCTTGCATTTTATGTCTTGTGTTTGCAATAAGTTGAATAGACCAAAATCTTCATGCAATTAAGACTTTGTAAATTGTCAAATATATAAAATATAACATGCTAAATAATATAAACAATATATAGCATGTACAATCTCATATAAATTCCACGAACTAATTCTGAAATTATTCCGGTAGGTAATCATGAATTAACTAAATATAGATCCATAATGCTATCAAGTATCAGCAGAACATTAGATCATCTCAAAATGAAATGACCAAGTTATTGTAGCAAAATTTTCTAACAATTCATGCAATACAAATTCAACCGAGAAAAAAAAATTCTATTAATATGGCTACAATCACGTTCAGTAAGAAGCATAAACAATTTCACATTCATCATCAAATATTCTACAGTGCATATTTATTCATAAGCTTCTTAGTGCACTGTATTCTAAATATTATGATAAAACATTCATAATACAATTTCATATCAAATCCTCGAAACATGAAATAAACCAGCAAGGTATTATAATCATTTGACAATATACAATCACACATTTATCGTCGCTATTCATTGAATCCGGAATGAATGCAAATGATAAAATAATTTGCTACACCACATACCAAAAACAATCATTGTGATATTTATACCATACTATAACATAATTAAGCATGCTTCCAATAATTACGAATCACATCATATTTTGAAATTATCCACAGTATAAATGAAGTAATGACTTGAAGATAAATATGTACTTCATGCATTTCATGCCATTAAATAGATCTAGTGCATCTCTTATGAAATCGAAATTGCAAGGGATTACGGCTTACTTGAAACGCTTAAACCCAAATGTTGAAGAATATATTGTATTCTTCGAACAAGATTACCATTTCACGAACGAACTCGAATCACAAGTTCTTTAAGCATCCACGTGCCAAAAATGGTTCATTTTTCACGAGCACCAGAATCACAAATTCTTCAAGTATTCTAGTCCTACGAACGATTGTCTTTCCACGATCACGACGAGCATTTCGTGCTGATAACGTGTTGTAAAATGGCCTATTTATGTAGCTATTTTGTTTGTGATTGTGGAAATACATAAGAACATAATAACGATAATAGAGAGAGAATGAAAGTTAATATAGGTGTAAGCCACCGGAAGTTACAAGGAGGAGTTACAAATGGAAGTTCCATGGAAGTTATTTCCTACACACATCATGGGACTAAGGTGTGGGAAGTTTACACTAGTGGGAGGTTGAAAAGACCATCAAAGTGGTTAAGTTAGGAAACCACACATTCCATATTATTTACAACAATATTAAAATAATAATAAATATACCATTAGGATTTCTTAGATTACCTAGCGTTTGTTACTTTTATATATAAATTTACACGATAAATAATATATATAATCGTTGCTATTTGAGCTAAAGATGAAATTAGATCTGTTCATTTGGTAATGAGCCCAAACGAGTACTTAATTATTTGATTGCTTTTAATGTAAAATAAAATAATAAAATAAAATAAAATAAAGCTAGAAGCATGAGTTCATTTGGTCATACTTGTTATGTTAATGATTAAAATGATAATGGTGATAATTAAGAACATAATAATTCTTCAAAAAAAAAAAAAAAAAAAAGAACATAATAATTAATTAACCAATAAAAAAATACATTGCTACGTACAAATTATACCAATTTACGTTACATGACTCAACTAAGAGCCCGTTTGGCTAAGCTTATAAGCTCCTAAAAACATCTTATAAGATGTTTAGGAGCTTATAAGTTGTTAAATAAAAGGTGTTTGGTAAAAAAATTGCAAAAGATCTTATTTTTCAAAAAATAAGCTGTTAGGGAGCTTATAAGATGTTTTTAAAAAAGTACCCCTACCCCACCTTTTTTCTTTAAGATCTTATTTGCTTATTTACTAAAACACTTAAAATACAAAATTACCCTCAAATATTTTATTATATTACATGAATACTAATAATATTTATATTTTATCAAAACAACGTATTCTTGTAATCAAGATTAATAATTAGTTAAATATAATTATCGTAATTATCATAATAATTGTAAAAAAAATATTCTCTATTTATATTTTATATGTATATAAAAATACACGAATATTCTTATTATCTCCATAATAAATTATATTTCTTTCATCTAAAAAAAAAATTATATTTCTTTTACAACTTTTATTTTATATTATTATATAATTTAATATTATTATTATTATTATTTGAAAAAATAATTTATAAATATTATAATAATATTTTAGAACAAAAGTATTTGAGTCAAATAAGTTTAACAATCATACTGACATCATGTACTTTTTTGTCATTATAGCAATAAACAGACCTTTTATTTCCAAACACCTGAACAACTTATAAAAACAAAAAGTAACTTATAAGCTAATATCCAAACACCTTAAAAAATAATTTTTAAAATAAGATCTAACAGCTTATCAGCTCCTAAAACATCTTATCAGATGTAGGAGCTTATAAGATGTTTTAAATAAGCTTAGCCAAACGGGCTCTAAATGTATGTATAAATTATAAATTATATCCACATGAGGTTTGTCACGATGTTATTTACAATGTTGAAACTAAAGTTACTTAGATATTTTCTTGTAATTAAATTAAATTTCAAGGATATATATTACTAGTCCTTTAAGTCCAACAATACATACAAGAATAAAAAAATAAAAAAAGGGAAGTAGAAAACCCTAAATGAAGAGAGTATAATATAATAATACTTTTGGAAGGTTATAATGCATCGAAAACCCTAAATCCAAAAGTCTGCCTTATTTAAAACACATCATTTCAACCCTGTCAGATCAGCTTTCAATTCTCTCTCTCCCCTCTCTTCTCTCTACGCTAACTCTCCGACGACCACAACAACTCACACACAACCCACCGACCGAATGGAGGGCGCAAAGACAACACTCACCGCCGCCAGCGCCGGCACATCAGAAGCGGCCGTCTCTACAATCACTCAAACACCACCAAAGATCGCCGCTAGCTCATCAGAGGCTGCCAACACCAACACGAACTCGACCGTCACCGCCGGCACACAACTGGTCTCGCCGCTGCAGCGCTTCCAAGCAGCAGTGAGGCCGGTGGGCGACCACACTCTGATGCTTCTTCTCTGGGCTGTCGTCGGTCTGGCTGCCGGCACCATCTTCCCGATTTATATAATAGGGGAAGATTCCACAGTGCAACGAAAGATAAGATTGTGCATGGCAACCTTCATGGTCATGGCGTTCTTCTTCATCGGCGGTGCAATATTAAAACACAGTAAATTCCTACGTAATAATAAGGAAAATAATACGGAATCAAAATCAAAGGCATATCCTTGATTATCGGGAAATCCTCAATCAAATCCCTCACTTATGAGATTGATATAGTTTCCATTATTATGTAAATTATAGTCGTTTGAATAATTTCTCAATTGTATATATAGCTACTCATTATCAAAGAAATATATACAAAAAAAGAATATTTCACAACATATGATATCCTCTATTTATCCTTTACATGGTATCAAGAGCCAATAGCTCTAAAGCACGACCAAATTTTTTTCTCCATGGAAGATCCCAGTAACATCTCTGCTACAACATCTAAATCATCAGATAATGCTCAAATCACCTCACCCACAATTCTAAGCTCTCCTGCATTACACTCCATTGTCTCTATCAACAGTGGTACTCAAATATCACTAAAACTCACTTCCACAAGTTACACTTCCTGGAAGTTTCAATTTCATACTCTTCTCATTGGCTTCGATCTAGTAGGTTTCATTGATGGAACCAAACCATGTCCTTCTCCTACATACACAACTCCTGAAGGAGAAATTCCCAATCCCAATTACTCTATTTGGATTCGTCAATGCAATTGCTGGTTCTCTATCCCCTACCTTGATTCCATTCATTGCTTATGCAAAAACATCCCACGAGGCTTGGATGATACTCTCCAACACATATGCCAGACCATCACATGGTCGTATAGGCCAATTGAAAGAACATTTACGGATCCTCACTAAGGGGACCCAGTCCATGACTGAATGTTTACAAAGTGTGAAATCCATCGCCGATGATCTTGCCATGCTTAATGCCCCAGTCAATCATGAAGATCTTATCCTCAAGATCCGTGGAGGCCTCGATGATGAATACAAAACTCTATGTGATGCAAGCCGTGTTCGCGAAACGACCGTTACCTTCGATGAATTGCACGAAAAGTTAATCAATCATGAAGCCTATCTCCAACTTGAAGCCGCAAGAAGTTTAAGAATTCCCGCTAGCGCCAATCCAACACATAAATCACTACCGCGCTACCCAAATTCCCCAAGTTCACACCCTCCTCGACCATATTCACCCTATAAAATACACCCTCACCAGCCATTTCACCAACGTTCTTACACACAACCTCGATCAACCACGTATTCTACAACAAACTTCAACCCACGTCCATACCTAGGAAAATGACAACTCTGCAAACAACAAGGTCATTCAGCCCGTCGCTGCACTACTTATCAATATTCACTATGGAATACCAATCAACCTCGCCCACCAGTACCAACACATTCACCACAAGTCCACTATACTGCCCCAACTAATTCATCAAACTCTGAGTGGCTGTTGGACAGCGGTGCATCTCATCACGTTACTACTCACCTTCAAAACCTATCACTCCACTCACCATACATTGGATCTGATGATATTTTAATTGGCGATGGAACCGGTCTTCCAATTACACATACGGGTTCTTCATCTCTTTCCTCTTCTTCTCACTCTTTTAATTTATCTAATGTTTTATGTGTGCTTAATATGCAGAAGAATCTAATCTCTATTTCTCAATTTTGCCGAAATAACAACGTATCTGTTGAGTTCTTAGAGTATTGTTTTTTTGTGAAGGATCTACGCACAAGACAAATTCTAGCGCAAGGGAAATCTAAAGATGGTGTTTATGCATGGCCAAAACATCTTTCGGGCAATCCTCCTTTGATTGCTTTTTCCTCCATTAAAACTTCACCATCTCAATGGCACTCTCGTCTTGGCCATCCATCGGCTAAAATTCTTAATTATCTAGCCTCTTCTAAAATTTTGGAACTATCTTCAAAATTTTCCTCTAGTTTTTCATGTAATTCCTGCCACTGCAATAAAAGCCACAAATTATCATTTACTGAATCATCTTTAACAAGCACCGCTCATTTGGACCTAGTATTTTCTGATGTTTGGAGTTCTCCGATTTACTCTACATATAATTTTAAATATTATGTCATCTTTGTGGACCACTTCACTCGTTATATTTGGTTTTACCCATTGAAAAATAAATCTGAAGTTCATAGTATATTTGTTCGGTTTAAATCGATTGTCGAAAAGTTTTTTAAACGATCAATATAATCATCACCTTATTTACAGATAATGGTGGTGAATATATAGCGCTTACACCTTTTTTGTCTACAAATGGTATTTCTCACCTCACATCCCCACCTCATACTCCATAACATAATGGTTTTTCATAACGACGTCATCGACATATTGTTGAAACTGGACTTACTCTTCTTCACCAATCATCTATGCCAAAATCATTTTGGCCGCATGCATTTGAAACCGTTGTTTATTTAATTAATCGTATGCCTAAGGTTCAATTTAACATGATTTCTGCTTTTCAAAAATTATTCAGCCATCCACCTAATTTATCCAAATTAAAAATTTTTGGTTGTTTGTGTTATCCCTGGCTTCGACCGTATGTTTCTAATAAACTTGACTCTAAGTCAAAACCTTGCACCTTTTTAGGATATTCCCTTACACAAAGTGCATATAAGTGTTATGATCCTACCACCAATTTTTTTTTATATCACGGCATGTCACTTTTGTTGAAAGTATTTTTCCTTTTTCTAATACCTCGTCCTCGATCTCTACCAATAATACCACTGATTTTTCTAATTTTCCCAAGGATATAAATACCTCTAACACCCCACCTCCTTCAATTTCTATACTTTCAGTACCAAAACAACCTCAACCCTTTTGAGTCTATCCCAAATAATAATTTTTCACCATCCTCCAAATCATTTGATAGCCCATCTTTACCTACTGAATTAAATCGAGAAATTGATCAACCCAAGTCACCAGCTGACTATGTACAAAGCAACACCACAGTCACCACCCCCACTCTCCAAAATGACCCCCATATCAAATTCTCTTCATTATGAACCTCCTATTTTATCCCTATATTCCTCACCCCACGATAAAATTTCAGAATCAAACTATAACCCTAGCTCCAACCCCATTAACGATCATCACATGCAAACTCGTTCCAAAAATAATATCATCAAACCGAATCCAAAATACTCCTTGCACACTACTACTAATCAAATGACAATTGATCCCACGTGTTTCTCGCAGGCCTTAAAACATCCTCAATGGCATCAAGCAATGTCAGAAGAATTCAATGCTCTCATTCGTAATGATACATGGGATCTCGTTCCTCCTGAACAAAGTCAAAACTTAGTTGGTAGCAAATGGGTTTTCCATGTAAAAAGAAATCCAGAAGGCTCTATCGAGAGATATAAAGCACGACTCGTCGCTAAAGGCTTTCATCAACGTCCGGGCATCAATTACCATGAATATTTTGGCCCTGTGGTTAAACAACCTACAATTCGTCTTATTATCACGCTTGCTATAACTAATGATTGGCCTCTTCGGCAACTAAACGTTAATAATGCTTTTCTCCATGGTACGCTTCACGAAAATGTTTTCATGACACAACCATCTGGATTTGTTGATCCGCAGCATCCTCATCATGTCTGTCGTCTCAAGAAAGCATTGTATGGTCTTAAGCAAGCCCCTCGAGCTTGGTATAACGAGTTGAAACAATTTCTCATTTCTCGTGGATTTATAAACTCAGAGGCAAATACTTCACTATTTATTTATAAACGCACTCATCTAACCATTTTTGTTTTAGTTTATGTGGATGATTTGATTGTTATATGTACAAATGCAGACCATATTCAAGATTTTATCAACAAACTTGCCACAAGATTTTCCGTCAAAGATCTTGGTCCTTTATCATATTTTCTTGGAGTAGAAGTCATTACAACTACAGATGGTGTGTTTCTCTCTCAACAAAAATACATCCATGATATTTTAGCAAAAGCAAAGATGGAAAATGCCAAAGACGTTAATTCTCCTATGTCTCCTAATCACATTCCAGCACTTAATGATGGAACCTCCCTTACAGATGCCACATAATATAGATCTATTGTTGGTGGCTTGCAATACTTATCTTTCACACAGTCGGACATAACTTTTGTGGTTAGTAAATTATCTCAATTCATGCACCGGCCAACCACTGGACATTGGTCCGCCGTCAAACGCTTACTAAGATACCTACAAGGTACTCTCCATCACGGACTTCTTCTTCAGCGAAACTCTCCACTATCTCTATAGGCATTCTCGGATGCCGATTGGGCTGGCAACGTTGATGATCGCACTTCCACTAGTGCCTATGTAGTCTTTCTCGGATCGAATGCAATATCGTGGAGCTCTAAGAAACAACGGTCAGTTGCCCGGTCATCAACAAAAGCGGAATATCGTGCGGTCGCATCCACCACTTCAGACATTTGTTGGATAGAATCGTTACTTCATGAACTTGGCATCGTCAACCCCACAATAACTACTATCTACTGCGACAACGTCGGTACCACTTACCTTTGTGCTAATCCGATATTTCATTCGCGCATGAAGCACATTGTCATTGATTTTCACTTCGTTCGGAAAAAGGTTCAAAGCGGCAACCTTCGTGTTTCACATGTCTCGTCCAAAGATCAACTCGCTGATGCCTTAACAAAACCACTCACATGCCTCCGACTTAGCTTGAAGATTTGCGGAACAAGATTGGTGTTCACTCTTTGAACTCCATCTTGAGGGGGCATAATAAGAAAAATAATACGGAATCAAACTCAAAGGCATATCCTTGATTAGCAGGAAATCCTCAATCAAATCCTTCACTTATGAGATTGATATAGTTTCCATTATTATGTAGATTATAGCCGTTAGAATAATTTCTCAATTGTATATATAGCTCCTCATTATCAAAGAAATATATAAAAAAAAAAAATATATTACAACATATGATATCTTGTATTTATCCTTCTGGTATGTTAAGCTCGCAGGAAATCATTTTTTTACTTTTGTTATACTCGTTGTGTCTGTTGAGCATTTGTCCAACCCCCGAGGTATAATTTCTCAACTGTCGGCCATCACATGATTTTGGAATACTTGTTTACTTTCTAAGGCTGCCATTGATCACTTCGTTTTTGGAACTGGTAAAACATCTTACTGTCCAGTATCTGCATTTCTTTTGTATCTCCCTTGCTGTGTATTTGTTTTGTACGACGTGGAGCTGCTACTTTGTAGCTATTTTTGAGGAAGATCAGAGGATCAAGAAAAAATATGATGAAGAGAAGGGCATCAGGGTGCATGGGAAGAAACAAACTCAGTCGGCTGTTGATGTCTCGGACACGCCGCCGACCAATGAGGAGAACGAAGAAGAATCTCCCCTCATTTTTTGATGATGATGTCATTATTTTAAATATTTGTTTAATTTTGGTGACTATTCTTTTATGTTTTCTTCAGACTTTAATGCTTTTCTCGGTTTTTAATTTGAATTCCTCGAATTTTATGTTATGTTAATGCTGGTTTAGTGTTGGTTTTGCAAGAACATACTTTGTTGTAGTTGTTGTTATAAGGCTCGTGAGCTAAGGAATAACTAAAAAAGCTCGAGTTCAAGTTTTTTTCGAACCGGTTCATCAAGCTCACGGGTCGGTTCATATATATATATATATATATATATATATATATATATATATATATATATATATATATATATATATATATATATATATATATATATATATATATATATATATATATATATAAGGCTCGTGAGCTAAGGAATAACTAAAAAAGCTCGAGTTCAAAATTTTTTCGAGCCGGTTCATCGAGCTCACGGGTCGGTTCATATATATATATATATATATATATATATATATATATATATATATATATATATATATATATATATATATATATATATATATATATATATATATATATATATATATATATATAATAATAATAATAATAATAATAATAATAATAATAATAATAATAATAATAATAATACTAATACTAATACTGAAATGATTTACGCGGTACTAAAATAACGAATACTGTTCATTCTATACTTGACTTTATCTCTCTAAAACCACCAAATCACCCAAAAACCATCAACAATTCTCACAAACCTCCCAAATCAAAAAACCTCTCTAAATTAAAGGTAATTTGTCATCTAGATTAGTTATATGTGTTTAATTTGTGGTTAATTTGGTGTTAATCATGTGAAAACCCCAAAAAAACCGCGTTTTTTGAGATTTATTTTGTTGATGTTGCACGATTTCCACCCCCAATGGGCATGTGAAAATCGTTTTCATTCCCATAATGGGCTTGACAACGATTTTCACACGCATATTTTCAGCGTGGAAATGGAGGGAGGACACTTAGTTTAGGCGTGGACCAGAGGTTTGGGCGCCCAATCCAGGCGTGCAAACCCCTCACCCGCTCCTGGACAGGTCATTCGGTTCAATTTTTTTTTTTTTTTGTTAATTACAATCTTTTGTTTTTATTTCATTCATTAGTTAATTAATTTGTATTATAGGAAGACTACTATGTAATTTTAGGGTTTTTTTTATTATTATCGGCAAACTATTATTTATTTATATATATATATTTTATTATGGCCGGATTACTACTTATTTTTTATTTTTATTTTTTACATCAACATCAAACAACACAAAACTACATCAAAATATAATAAATCAAATACTGTTAGAATGGGATTTAACATTAAAAAACGCAAGAACTACATACAAAGACAATACATTAACTACTGTCAAGAAAAAAATAATATAGAAAAAATAATATGCATCGAACGAACTAAAATAATAATTACACAAAAATAAACGTAAATCTCTATAATTGAATACAAATATGAAAAAAATATTGTGTTGACTCTATAGTGTTTTCGTGTGATTCCAAAAAATGGGGTGTAGAGTATGAATGTGATTGAATGTGTTAGGATGGAGGGTTTTTATACTAATTTTTCGGAGAATAAAAAAGTAAAAGAAAAATGTTATGAAGGAAAGATAGATGTAATGCCATATATTTAGAAGATAATTGAGGAAATTAATTTAAATTACACTTAGTGAATGATGACTAATTGACAAAATAATCAATTCCTGTTATATTCATTGTGAAAATAAATATCCGGAAATTTGATTGTAATAAAAAAGATTTGATTTTGATATTTATAATATATATGATGTAAATAACATTATGAACAAAATGAGGATAATTAATTTTAAAATAAGCATCCATTTCATTATTACAATTTACAACATTGATTTTGATTTTATAAGGAAATATTTTAAATGTTTAGTAATTATAGAATGTGCATTGAAGAGCTCACTAAATATTTAAAACCAATGTAAATTGATTTGATTCAAATTATCTATAAAAATAATTGACACCACTTAATACACAAATCCGGATAATTTATTTTATTTTGGGTTGAGTTTTCAATTTTATTTGAATTGAAATTGTAGGATTTTTAATCCGAAAATATAGTTAAAAAAAATCAAATTCTATAATGGGCGACAATCTATCAATCGGAATTAGTGACAATTATTAGTTAAACACGTTCTATGAAAATCAAAATTGAATATTTAACATATTAAATTAATATGATAAATATTTTAATTGATATTAATTGATTAATATCAATTAAATTAATATGATAAATATTTTAATTGATATTAATTGATTACGATTAAAGTTGATACTATGGAATATGGAAAAGATTTTAAATATATTTGGTAAATTGTTACAACATAAGATATTATTTTCATGTTAAAATACCAATTAATGATCCGGATAACATTTTTGGCAAGTTTAGCCTAATCATCAATTAATGATGATAAAAAAAAAATAGAAGATATCAAAGTAATAAATAATGACATGTGTAAAATGAGTAGGATGCCATGTAGATTCACACATGTCGATGACATGGATGCCAAATATCGGATTTCTAAGCTTTGAGGGTTTCAATTTATATATTATACAGATACGGCGTGTTTGGTTTGTATACTAATCTCTGAATCTTGATTTTTGTTTGTTTGTTTATTTATCTCCGATGTCATATGCGGAGGGATTTCCTAATTATTTATCGAGAAATAAAAAAAATGTTCAAAATAACAGTTTTCTGATTAGAGCTCAGATTGTTGTAATGAAATGTTTTGGGGGAAGGTGCTGTTCGTTACGAAGTAATTAATATAAAGTTAATCTAATGTGTTATGGATCCCTTTTTATGTTAATTAATTAGCTAATTCATTTGGTTGAGGAGATTGATTAGCCATGATTAACTGAATAATCGGACTTTATTTGATGCTTAGAATCCCTAATAACTTGTCTGGTCGACCCCGAAATATTATGTTATTGTGGTTTACCTTGCATTGTGAACCTGTTAAATCCCTGGTTTAAACTGCAATGTTCATGCATAATTGATATTTTGAAAGATTAGAATATAAATTTTTATTTTTTTTTATAAAAAGTTTCCTATCTGTAGGATATTCGTTTATTCGTGTGAATTGTGTAAATTTTGCACGAAGAACACTATAATGGAGAAAAAGATGGTAAAAGGGCTCCATAGATTTACATTGGAGAAATATTCACTGTGTCAAAATTCATTCATAGCGATATTTTTACTGTCGGAGGATACAAATGGGCTATTGCTGTGTACCCTGACGGAATATCGCACGACAAAACTCTTGGTGGAGACAAATACGAACAAGGGCATGTCTACTTTGATCTTTTTCTAAGTCCTATGAGTACCGACTGCGATGGAGTCTCTTTCTGTGTCAAAATGACACTCCTTGACCAGAGTGGAAACGGGATTCATCGGACCGAATTCGACGACGTCCCACGTGTTATTAGCAAAGAATCCCGTAGGGGCTTCGTTTGCTTTATCGATAGAGAGGTTCTTGAAAAATCGTCCTATCTGAAAGATGACTGTTTGAAGATTGAGTGCACAGTTTACGTCGTGCTGACATCGTCGTCGTCGTCTGACATTATTGATGATGTTTCGAAACGGGATTTTGATGATGATGGTGGTGTAGGAGGTGATTTTCTTGCCGTGTTTAGTTCTGCGGAAGAAGATTCTGATGTCGTTTTTAGTATCGGGGGTGAGAAATTTCACGCGCACAAGGATATACTCTCGGCAAGATCATCGGTTTTCGAGTCAATGTTTGCTGTTTCTGATCAACGGGAAATGGTCATTACAGACGTGGAACCTCGGGTGTTTAAGGTAATAGTAACCTTTTTCTTTTTCTTTTTTTTTTTTATTAATAATATTTGATCTTGAATATAATTTTGGCAGGCTTTATTGCACTTTATATATTCCGATACTCTACCAGAAAACGAGAGGAGGTCTTTGGTGGGTGGATATGCTTTTGGACCAGTTGTGTCGAACACAATCGGAGCCAAATTGCTAGCAGCAGCAGATAAATATGATGTGAAGCGTCTCAAAGTTATATGCGAATCTCACCTGTGGAGGAGTATTTCTCTTAACCGATTTGCCGAGATTCTCTCACTTGCGGTGAATTACAATGCAACTGAGTTGAAGCATCTCTGCTTTAAGTATGCTGCTGATAACTATGATGGTAAAAAAATTTTTTTTTTTTTTTTTATTTGTATCTTTTTTCTCTTTACCAATTGCAAGAAATAAATCACTGTAACTGTGACTGAATGGATTAAAACGCATTACCTCACTCGACACAAAGCAACTTGTTAATAAAATCATTTTCATTGCAAATTTCTGGTTAATTTTCGTAAACTGGTATATCGAAAAAAGTATGCTGCTGATAAGTATGGTGGTAATTATTGCAGTTCTTGTGAAGTTGGATAGTTTCAGTTTACTTGAAAAGAAGTGGCCGTCGCTTATGAATGAAGTGAACGAATATCTTTCCAAACAAGAGTTGCGTGGGTGACTATTTATTCGGACAAAAACTTCATTTTCGATTACGAGGTTTTCCATGTATTTCTTTTTATTGGCCTGGTATTTGGATCAGGGTCTTTACACTTTCTTTGCAGTTTGGTGCAACTCCGATTAGATTTCTTTAAATTCGTAAAATATACAAAGCCTACGCTTGGCGAACTTCATCTGGTAATTTCCTATCTTTGAGTTATTAAGACATGACTATCACGTGTCCTATTTAGAATTGAAAAGACAGACAAAACCAGCCTGTCATGAAGCTTACATACACCCTCCACCTATATCAGATCCACACACATACATTTCTTACAAGTACAAGATTCAGGTCTGAATTATCTCCCCACCAAAGAAAGAAGAATAAGAGAAAAAGAACATGGCATCAAATTCTGATCTGCCATTGATAACAAAATTCAAACTTCATGTGTTAAGATTGTCCAGACGCGTTTACACACGCAGTGACGGCACCATCAACCGCCGTTTATTCAGCCTCATAGACATCAAAGCATCGGCTCCCGCCACTAAACTCATCGACAAAACTGCTATTTCCACTACCGATATCCCCATCGACCCTTCACGCAATCTCTGGTTCCGTTTATTCACCCCAAGTGGCCATTCAGACAAGCCGTTGCCTTTGATTGTCTACTACCACGGCGGAGGATTTAGCAACTTATGGGCCCGACACAAAGAGCTTCGATGACCTATGCAGCCATCTCGCTACAAAAGTGCCAGCTGTCATCGCTTCCGTGAACTACCGTCTAACCCCCGAGCACAAGTATCCTACTCAATACGACGACAGTTTCGACGCGTTGAAATTCATCGATGCACAAAACTACGCCGTTTTACCTGCCAATACCGACCTCAGTAGATGCTTCATTGGCGGAGATAGTGCAGGTGGCAATATTGCTCATCATGTGACAATTAGAGCTTTCCAGAAAACTAATCACTTTGAGAAGATAAAAATCATTGGGATTTTATCGGTGCAACCCTTTTTTGGAGGAGAAGAGCGGACAGAATCGGAGGTGAGATTAGCAAGTGCACCGGTTATTGATGTGAAGATGACAGATTTGTTGTGGAGGAACTTTCTACCTGAAGGCTCCGACAGAAACCACCCTGCCGCTAATGTGTTTGGCGGCACTGAATTGAGCGCTGAGGATGCGGCGGCACTGGAGAATCTTGAATTTCCGAATGTTTTGGTGATTGTGGGAGGGAATGATCCGCTGCAAGATTGGCAGAGAAGATATGTTAACGGGTTGAAGAACTGTGGGAAACAAGTGGAGTTGATTGAGTATTCGAATGCATTTCATGGTTTCTATTCATTTCAAGAATTGCCTGAGTTTGCTCTGTTGATTGAAGATGTAACAAATTTCATCCGAAAACTAGCACATTCCGAATAAATTTCCGTGTCAGGAAATTGATCAAGCAGGTTCTTTGTTTGGGTTATTCAAATAAAATCCTGGGGAAATACACCTACGGTTGAGGCTCAATATTGTATTGCAAGTAATAAACTTCGCTTGGTAGAAATAAATCTATGTGCTTCGCAAGCAAAATCAGCTAGTGCAGAGGCAAATAGTTCAAACAATTCTATATACGTATATACGTATCCCTTGTTGTGAAATACGTATACAAAATTTCTATCATTCTTATTTGGGTTGTCAGATAAATAGTCTGATGCATGCACTATTGATTTTCAACCTATGTTTTCATCTTTGAATAATTATTACTTGACCTACAATTTCTTCAGTTTCAAAGGATTAACAAAGTAGCCCACATGACAAGCTAAAAAAAAAAAAAAAAAAAAAAAAAAAAAACAATTGGTGAAATGGAGATACTGAAGAGTGCTTGTCACTTACCGAGTCGTTTGCGGCTATAACGGATTTGCTCATACTGCTGCTGGACCCTCTCGTTTTGTATGTACTGTATGCCTCACGTTGCTTTCCATTATTAAATGAATATTCAAATTCTTTCATGATTCCATCACAACACATCCACAGACTAATTTACTAGAACTTGTCTGCCTCGGTTTTTAGAAACGCGGTCCATTAGTCGAGTAACAGAGTTCTTCATTCCGAAACTACAATATCACAGCTGTGTCAAAACCAAAATCCTGCATTTGAGGGAGAAGTTTTTCATGCAGCAACTTGTACATTTCCTCCATTTCAGGATGAGATCTATCACGTGCCAAAAATACATGACTCTTGCCATTAACGTCAATTTGACTTAAACCAGGCAACTTTTTTACATCTCTGTCCTTCATCTTTTTCCTTAATTCCGAAAACTTGTCCCATTTTCCAGATGCAGCATAGGCATTAGCCAATAGAACGTATCCACCAGAACTAGCTGGCTCAATCTCTATAAGTTCATCACCTATCTGATCGACCAGTTCATCAACTCCATGCAATCTGCAAGCACCAAGCAATGCCCCAAGAACTACACCATCATATTTATCTGGCGGCATCTCATCGACCACTTTCATAGCCTCATTCACAAGCCCTGCTCTTCCGAGTATGTCAACAAGGCAAGAGTAGTGCTCCGGCATCAGTTCTAAACCATAAGCACTCCTTATCGAGTCAAAAAGCATTCGACCTTTCTTAACAAAGCCAGCATGACTACAGGCCGACAAAACTCCTACAAACGTAATTCCGTCCGGATTATGTCCCGATCGTAGCATCCGAGCAAATACCTGCAATGCATGTATGCCGAATCCATGATTCGAATATGCTAATATCATTGCAGTCCAAGTCACAATGTCCTTCGCCTCGAGATTGTCGAAAGCAACCCGAGCTGAGGAGATATCACCACTTCTATAATACATGGTAATCAAAGTATTAGCAAGTGATGTTTCTGTGTCAAATCCAAGTTGCACGATGAGACCATGCGCTTGCAGCACACCCAAAATACCAGTGCATGAAGTTAGTAAGCTTGTAAGACTGGTCTCGTTTGGGCTAATGCAGCTGCGAAGCATCGAAACAAAGTGAAGAAAGGCTTCATCCTCTTGCCGGTCCTTGGAGTAACCGTCAATTATTGCATTCCAAGTGACGATATTTCTTTTAGGCATCGACTTAAAAAGTTCGCCAGCCTCAACCATACGACCTTCACCGGTATAAGCTGTGATCATTGCATTCCATGCTGAAATATCCTTATTTGGAGTTTGGTCAAAGTATTTCCTAGCTAACACAGTCATCCCATTTCGTGCAAGTCCAGTCACCATAGTAGTCCAAGAAACAGCGTTCCTCCATGGCATAGATTCAAACAGCTCCTTCGCTTCATTTACTCTGTTTTTATCCATAAACCCACAAATCATAATATTCCAAGAGTACAAATTACGCATTGGCATCACTTTAAAGAGTTCAAATGCCTCGTCAACCAAAGAATTCTCCACATATGCCTTGATCATTGAGGTCCATGCTACCACATTTTTCACGGGCATCCGATCAAAAGCGCCCCGTGCTTCAAAAACCAACCCATTTCGTGCCAAACCCAAAATGACATTTGTCCATGTAATCTCGTTTTTGTCTCCTTCAGGCATTTTCCGAAAAAGATCGAGAGCGTTGTCAACTTTCCCTAGTTTAAAATATCCTGAAATCAAACTAGTCCAAGAGAATGCATTTCTCTCAGGCATTTTATCAAATATCTCTTGCGCTCTATCAATTCGACCAGCCTTTGCATAAGCATGAACCATAGCAGAATTCGCCACAATGCTTCTCATACACGCGGGAGTTTCACAGAAAAGCCTCTCAGCTTTATGAAACTCGTCGTGCTTGAGATAAATACTGATCATTGAAGCATAAGACACCTTATCTCGTTCGGGCATATCGTCAAACAGCTTGCGCGCTGCAGCAACGTTTCCTCCTCGACCCACTTCCCCCATTCGAACGTTATAATCGTAGATTGAACTAGAAACGGTACGAGTAGTTGAAACATAAGAAATTTCGCCACGTGACACAATGCTGCTTCTGCTGTTCGAACTTGCAGTGGCAGCGCACGTGCAAAAGTCGTGGCTGTTCCTTTGTTTTCCATTAAGTGATAGAGAAATGCACGTCCGAGCTACGAAGATTTTCTGCGCCGTTTTGAGAACTGTCCGTGTTGTTCCGCCTCCGATCATTCCTGCCAAGGCGGCGCTTGATTTGAATTACCTGGTAGAATGAATGTATGGAGAGAGAGAGAGTTGATACTTCAGCTTTTAAAAATGGTACCTTTATAATAGCAATTTTTAATATTATTTTTCTTTATTATGTTATAATTTTTTTAATAATATGTGAAATTAAAAAAAAAAACATCTATGAAATTCCTAAATATCTATTTATTGTAAATTGTAATTATTTTATTCATAAATATAAACTCCCTCCGTTCTATATTAAGTGTCATTTTTTGCTTTGCACAAGGATTAAGAAGCTCAATAAATGTGTCTTGATTTTAGGTAAAATATATTAGAAAGACTAAAATAATCTTGATTATTTAATAATGTGATAAGAAAGAGTTAACACTTATAGTTGAATTAATAAGGTTAAAACACATGAAAAAATGAATTTAATGCAGTATTAGAAATTTAAAGTGACAGATAATATGGAACAAAAATATTTTAAAAAAGAGACAGTTATTGTGGAACAGAGGGAGTATAATATATATACATTGATATAGGTTTTTTGTAAAAACCACCCCTGTGTAATCTCAAATAGCTGAAAAGCCCTCATGTTAAAAATATTAGCACAATACCCCTCGTGAAAAATAGTGAAAGCCAAAAATGACAATACGAGCTCGATGTGTTATACACTCGTGCTTTGTGCGACTGGGCCTCGTATTTTGGAACTAGAAAGACCTAAATACCCTTTAAATCAATTTTCGAAATTTATAAATTTATCCAAAATATTTTTCATAAGCTCAAAATGAAGTTTTCAAAATTTTCAATTCAATCCCTACTAATTTCAGAAAAGTCCTCTCTCTAAATTACATAGAACCAAAATGCAATTTTCATAATTTATCAAAACTTCGTCATCTTCTTCCCCTCTCCTTCAAATCTGCTCCTCGCCAAATGAAAAAAAAAACCAAAAAAAAAAGAAACAATAACCAACGATTCATCTTCAATAGGGGTGGGCATTCGGGTCGGGTCGGGTTATTCGGGTTATTCCGGTCGGGTTATTCGGGTTTTTTGCAAAAAAAAAAATTACCCGAACCCGACCCGAGATAACCGGGTACCCGGCAACCCGGGTACCCGGTTATTTCGGGTCGGGTTCGGATTTTGCTATTTTCCTCTTTTTTTTTTTCTTTTTTTTTTTTTTTTTTTTAAGGTATACATATATATACAGACATATATATATATAGCAATATACATATGCATATACTGATATACATATATATTATATATATATATATATATATATATATATATATATATATATATAGATACATATACTGATATACATATATATATTTATATATATATATATATATACATATACATATACATATACTGATATACATATATATATATATATACACACACAGACATATACATATATATATATATATATATATATATATATACATATATATATATATATATATATATATATACATATATATATATATATATATATATATATAAAAAAAAAATTTTTTTTTTTTAAACCGGGTACCCGATCGGGTACCCGGGTAGAATTTCTATTACCCGGACCCGACCCGGTTTGGGATCATCGGGTACCCGAACCCGGGAAAAACCCGGCTATGTAAAAAATTACCCGATCCGGTCGGGTAATACCCGACCGGGTCGGGTTATACCCGACCGGGTCGGGTTATACCCGACCGGGTCGGGTTATACCCGACCGGGTCGGGTTATACCCGAATAACCCGACCCAAATGCCCACCCAGATTCTTCATAACCAGCCCGTTTGCAAAAGAAGAAAAAACAACAAAAAATGCTTTCTCCATCTAAACCCGCCGGAAGACAAAGGCACTTCACGCACAAAAAACAGAGGGCCCGGCACAACACACACGCACAAAGCATAACTCGATCCAAAATCTTGATTTACAAGAGATATAAAAAGAACCCATCAAACATAAAGCATAATCCTTTTGTGGGGTGGGAAGGCAGGTGGTGATGCGGCGGTGGTGCGGCCGTGGTGGTGGTGATACGGCGGCAGAGTGTTCGATTGAAGAATTGGGTTACGGGAGGAAGACGATGGCCTGGGTGATAATTTTCTTTTTCTTTCTTTTTTTCCTTTTTGCATTTTATTCATTCACTTGAAACATAAATTATTAAAAAATATAAAGGTAATTTAGTTATTTCATATAAGTCAACTGCTAATTTCAAAATAAGGGCCGGTGTGCTTTGTCAAAAATAATATAGGGGTGTATATGCTAATATTTTTGACATTAGGGGGCTTTTAGCCATTCAAAATTTCATAGGGGAGTCTATGCAATTAGCTCCATATATATATACATATATAGAGAGAGAGGGAGAGAGGGCTGTTTCAGAACTTCACAAAAATCTCGTTCGAAAAAAGGGTAGGGATGTCGGAGGCGTACGAGAGGGTGAGGGGCGGAAGACTGGCCTTCAAGGGCGGCGAGCTCGCCACCCGCGAAAAAGCCATAGACAAGAATAAGAAAAAGAAGAAGAAGAAGAATAATAAGAACAAGCTCGCCGACGACGCCGTTTTGGCGGAGGATCCGAGTGTCAGCGTGGTGGAGGAGTCCGGTTCCGACGTGTACACCATCGACGCGGCGAAGAAGATGAAGTACGACGAATTGTTCCCCGTCGAATGCAAGAAGTTCGCGTACGATCCGAATGCGAAGAAGAAGTCCGTCGAGGAAGCCCTAGATGATCGGGTTAAGAAGAAAGCCGATCGCTACTGTAAATGAACGAATTCAGCCCTCGATTTCTGCTGGTACTGGAAAAGAAATTGCTTGCGCAACTGTTTTTCTGCAAAAAAGTTGATTAATTTGCACATCTAGGGCTTTTCCAATTTCAATTAAAATTAGGGCTTTTCCATTTTCAATTAAAATTAGGGCTTTTACTTGTTTCGATATAATTAGAGTTGGCTCAGTCGAGTTGATTGATGTTGTATGTGAAGAACATGATTCCGACTTACTTCATGTCGGAATTTGGAGAAATTAATTGGACAAGTGTTTGATTCTGAAGAAAATTTCTGCTGTTACAATTTTTCATCTCTCTCTCAGTTATTGGTAATTATTTTGTGCAGTATTTTCAGTTATTGGTATTTTTTTGTGCTATTTTTCAGAATAAATTAGCTTTAGCAAGCTCTGCTATGCTATATAAGCTCATAGCTCTACTGGTAAAGAATTTAGAATATGATGATGTTTAGGTAGTATTGTTGGTTAATTCTTCATTCAAGCTCGCGACTTTTGCGAAAAGTTCGAGCAAAACATTGGTTACAGGATGATTTAGATTACGGATTTACGGTATAATTCCGTTTTATTGTGTTCTTGAAATCCAGATGGATTTTCCGTTCTGCGCTGTAATTTTTTCTTGAGCCAGCCGATTACGGCACTGTTTGTCAATGAACGATTGATTATTTGCTGATTATGGAAATTTCGGATTTAGAGTTCACTTGTTGATGTAACAGATTTGGTAATTACACCTCAGATTGCAATATATATTTTGTCGAAATTTTGAGGATTGATTACATATATCTGGTCTTGAAATTGCTTTGTTAATACTTGCCATTGCATCTTTTTCTTCAGGGCAAATTACGGCCACCTCTGAGGTAAGATCAAATTACGAAAAAATCCCTCCGTCCCAAACTATGTATTGTCTTACACGTCCATCTTTACGGTGTCAAATTTACCTATTGAAGCAGGGGGGTTTCGTAAGATAATACATAGTTGAGGGGGGTTTTCGTAATTTGATCTTACCTCAGGAGTTACCGTAAGTTGCCGTTTTCTTTATATGACAATGGATCACATTCTGGATTTGATTCAATAACTCAGAACAGAGAATCTAAAAGCAAATATTTCAACAAACTTTTGTACAATTTCAACAAGTAAAAGCATAAAACAAAATCTATGTATCTTTTGCATTTCTATATTGAACAACTTATTACTTTAATCTTCCGTTCGAAGGAGAACCGAAGAAACACGATCCACTAAGAAGACGACACCTGTACATTCTTCCCCAATTCGACACATGCAAGATCCAACCCTTCTTCTTCCTCTTGTTGCTCCAAAGTCTCGTACAGAGGAGCATTCCTAGTTTCAGGCAACCACAGACTAAGCAAACCACTCACAACAGACGAAACTCCGAACACGAAGAACGACAGAGAAGGGCTCAATCTCCCATACACAACGAGCAAAGGCGAAATCGAAGCACCCAACATCAACGCTTGTCTCATCATAGACACAGCAAAGTTCCTCACATTCGTCGGGAAAAGCTCCACGCAGTATGTGTACAAAACATTGAAAGCAGTCGCAGCGGCCATAAACCCTAAGGCCTCCATCGTCAGCTGAGGCAAGCTCCCGCCGCCGCGATTTTTCTCCGTCGAGAAAACAATGCAGAAGAGGCAGAAAGCTCCGGCGAGGAAAGCTGAGGTGGAGAAGAGGCGGCGGCGGTTGGTGGTGCCGAGCAGAAAGCTGCCGACGAAAACCGCCGGAATCTCCATCGTCGCATTTATTGCCACCGTAAAGTATAAGTTGAAGCTGAGATTCTCGACGTTGAGTTGAATCCCGTAATACATGAAACCAATCCCAAAGCCTGTGAACATGATCAGGGCCATTCTTCTCACAGCCCATCTAGTGGTCCAGAGCTTCTCGATAGGTGAGAGGGTATTTTCGTCTTTTTTCCCGTTATTACTATTAGATGGTTCTAGAAGGGTGATATTTGGTGGGATTTCTTTTCCATTGATTCTTGCGTAATTTCTCAAAACATCGAGGGCTTCTTCGCTTCGACCCCTCACAAGAAGCCACCTTGGAGATTCCGAGACAAAGGGTATTAGGACAAAGATTGAATAGACAAGTGGGAGAAACGAGATAATCTTGTACAAATTTCTCCAACAATTTCTTGTCGGATAAGCAATTAATGGGATCGAGAGAAACCCCGTCGCAAAGAAGAAAAACCCATATTGGCTGACCTGGCCACGCCATTTCCGACCGACGGCCTCCGTAGAGAGGACTAAACAGCATATTCCGATTCCGGCACGGGATACTCCGTTTGCGAAACGGAGGAGAGAGTAAATCCATATGTTTGGGGAGAGAGAAGTGAGGAAGATTGTGATTGATGTCAGTAGGCATGAAATCAGCACTGATTTTTTCCTGCCAAAAGATCCATCGGCCAATCGTCCGAAAACTGCGGAACCTATCGAATGCATCGATTAAAGCAAAAAAGGCAATCATCATTAAGGTACATATATAAATATTCAATCTTGATACTATAGAAAGAAAATAAAAAAAATTCTTGAAGTTCGAGCCGTTAGTTGCTAGTGGCGGCAGTACATCGCTATGGGGGCCGTCGCCCCCCACTACTTATTTTGCATGCCGGGATTTGTTATTTTTCGAGCATTGTAGCATTGACTACAAATTTCTACCATGGATGAAGCATGTGATCTTGATGCAATACCTACTTTCTTGATCCTATTTTTTTATTTTTTCAAATGCATTTTACTTTTAATTTAAATAAATTTATTTATTTTTTTAAATATGCAATACCTATAAGAGATCCAAGAAAGTAGACTGAAGTAGGAAGAGCAGCAAGAAATCTCCTGTCACAAACCAATCCCCACTCCGCAATCGTGGAGCTCGAATTCTCGCCGCTCCACTCCCAAGTCCCCGCCTTCAACCCGCAAACCGAACCTCCAACGGTGGCTGCACCACCGCACTCCGGCGAGACGCACCGCCACGACTTCGGCTGAGCATCGGTGAAAATGGTGACAAGGGTACTTTGGGAATCAAATATCCTAGCCAGTGAAACCAAAAGCACCTGAATAAGCTGTGAGAATCCAAATGACCCCACATACCCTTCCAACACTTCATCCACTGTCAGCTGCAGCTTTTTTCCCACAAGTTCTTGTTTTTCTTCATCCATTTTTTATTTATTAATTTCTTGCAGCTTTTCTTGCATTAAATTAAAACAAACAGCCCCTTAATATATATATGTGTGTGTGTATGTGTTGGTTGGAATATTTGGAGATTAACAGGAACACTTGGCTAATAGTAATATCCACGTGGCACTGGCTTTTGGTGGAAGGTGCTGTTTGTTTGACGTGTTAAAGCACTTGTGGAAAAGCTGGATTTTTGATTCCTCGGAGGTGGCAATCTTACTAGGACAGAACTAACAATGTTTGTGCTTTTAATTAGGACACACACTAATTAGCACTAATGTTTTTTACTACCTAAGACTTCTTGTTATTTCTATTTATTTTTTATTTTTTTTATTTTTTAATTAGAGCATAAAATGATTCCATTTAAATGATGCTTTCAAGATGCTGATTTGATACCATAAGGAGAGAATTATAAATTACATGTTAGAAATTTTGTTTAGTTGTAAACTATTTTTTTTTGTTTTGTTAAATAGCACCCCCGTTGTTTGAGCTTTGTGCACATGACCCTCGTACTTTCAATATAACACATGACTCCTTATATTTGAATATAACCTCTTCGTATTTAGAATAATTATTTAACAAGTGGAATACCATAAGGGGGTTATGTGAACAAAATTTAAATTACAGGGAAGTCATGTACTTATATTGAAAATACAAGGGGGTTATATGCACAAAACTCAAACTACAGGGGGTTAAGTGCTATTTACCCTTGTGAAGTTGGAGCACTTTGGTTGATTTTTGTCCAAGATTAACTGTACAAACTTTAAAGTTGTTGATAAATTCTCATCATTAAAATAAAATAAAATAAAATAATGTTTGTGGAAATATAATTTTGTGACAAGGGACTATTACTCAATTTGTTGTGTCCTTTTTTGTAATATAACCAGATTTGTGTGCATTGTAATTGTCTACGGAACGGAATAATAAAGTGAATATAGTTTTAGGGCAAGATAAAGATTGCGTGAACTTAATTGACTGTCGCAACAAATTTTGGGGTGTACTCCATTTTTAATGGGTAAATTGAGCTTTATTTAGTGATCATCCAAATTACGTGTGTAACAAATTAAAAATGGTCCCTATATTTCTTTTCAGCTGTATATAGTATAGAAATTTCAAATTCTTAACATTTCCGCGTTTCTGATATGTTTCGTGCTGGACAACAGCCGGATATTTTATGGGCCATTTTACAATTTGTAAAAAGTTGGAAACATGTTTGCGAATAGCGAATTTTTGAATATTTTTATTACTTCTGTAATTATTTATATAATTTAATGATTAATTGCAAGTTGATAGTTGATGACGCAAGACGGAAGCACGGTAAAGAATTAATTTATACGAATTAATCCTATAGAACAAAATAACATTCGGAATCCTCCGAAAACTCTGGAATCCACCAGAAAAATAGAGAAAACTCTAAATATTTTATTAAAAATTCGAAATTCTTTTTAAAATAAAGTCCTAAGGCAACTATTTATACTAAAAAACTGAAACCCCTAATTAAACTAAGAAAATACTAAAAAATACAAAAAAAAAGAGGCAAAAACGAGTTAAATCCTAATTCTAGTAGATCTCGTAATTTTGGGAACAACCCAATTTACGGAATCCTAATACAATTTTTTTATGATTTGATATTAATTTTCTAAAACTTACCTAAAATAGCAAAAACGAACTTTTAGGAGTCCAAACGATTCCTTGCGCCGTTTTACTTGAGATAGAGTTCGTTTCGTACTCAAATACAATTTGAGTTCGTTGAAAACCCTTATTTTTCCATAATTTCTTTCGGTATCTCCTCCGATGCCCATCAATAACTCTTCTACGAATTAAATAATTATTTTCCAATTCGAACCCAATTTAACGTTCCTTATCAGTTGATAGTTCAATTTAATTTGAATGTGTATGTATGAAAATATATAAAAAGGAATTTATATATAAATAAAAACTCATATAAAGTGTATAATTGGTATATTATGACCATTTATCAAGACACGCCAAAATGGGTCTGCATTTTTATGTATGTATAAATGAATGATGAAGATGTATCTAATATATGTAGGGTGAAATATATGGATGCGTGCTAGAAACGCATACCTAATATTATGTATAAATCCATGCATGATGATTGATGATTGATGGAGATTACCACTCTTTAATCAAGGATCTAAATTAGGTTTAATGAAGGTTACTGATTAATTAGCTACTAATTCATTTTAATCGGCCCAAGAAGAAAGAACAAGGCATATGGGCATTTGTTTTGGGCCTCTCAAAACACATAAACATCAATTCTTTTGTAAACTACGTCCCCGTTAAAGTTAAGGTCAAATTACGAAAAAATCCCTCATGTTTGAGTAATTACGACTACCCTCTCAACTATGAATCTTCTTACACGTCCATTCTTGCGGTGTTAAATTTAGTGAAATTTTCTAGATTATGTGGGATATTCTCCCATTCATACATTTTTTATCTCATTCAAACTCCACATTTTGAAACAAGATAACCATAAAATGTGTCTTTTGGCTTATAAATATCAGATTATGGTGTATCAGAAACTACATTTTTGCATAAAATGAGTATAAACTAGAAAAAAATCAGCAAAATCTAGAAGATTCTCTTGAATTTCGTGTAGGAAGATTCATGGTTGATGGGTGGTTGTAATTACCCAAACATGAGAAATTTCGTGTAGGAAGATTCATTTACCCTTTTTCAAATTCAAAAAAGAAAAAGAAAAAGACATGCACAATAACAATACTCTGAAAATATCATGCAATACATAGAGCACACCTCTTATCACAGGCAGTAATCTGTCAAAGAACTAACTCCAAGTCTGCATAAGAAAATAATTACTTCAACTCGAAGACATAAATCTTCCAATCTCAAAGTGACGAACCATTTTTTTCCCGATTCTTCTAGAAATCTTACACAACGGTACAATATATTGGCACAAAAAATAAAAACTGCGAAGGTTTGTCTTTTCGATACAAATTCTCCTAGCGTTTAGTACTTCCAAGGCAAAAATATGTCTCAAGTTCAAAAAAAAAAAAAATCGTCGAGGCACAACCAATAGAGAAGAAGCTAACTCGCCTGGAAATCCAAGAAAAGTCTCAATTTGTGCAGAAGAAGCTCGTTACTTCCATAAAGAGGTTTACCGCTAACGATCCAATCTTTCTCAAGAAGTCCCGCTTTCTCGCTGTTCATCATCTCACCGTGAAAAGCAGAGACAATCGAGTAAATCGAAGTTCTTAGTATATCAGCCAATGAAAACGCTTTGGCATAAAGAGGGCTCCCTCTTATTTTGCCCATGGCACTAGCTGTGGACTCTCTTCTCCCAGTGTTCACCGTGGCCCACTTGATTCCAGCGGGGCCCATGAAATTCGAGGATTGAATGTTTGTCTTTTTCCCCATGAGAGTTTCGACAGCTAACAAAGTAGACAGCAATGTTGAGATTACAGTTGCATTGCTTCCCGAGAGTTGGGCGACGCCAAATTTGTCTTCCTTGTGTGACCGTGCGGTCAGTGAAGCAATGATTCGGGCAGACCATGCACAGAGCTGCATGCAATTCGCAACTTAGGTTAATGACAATCATAGATGATATATATTATATATATAGGCAGAGTAAATGTAATAGTTAACTCTCTCGTTTTCTTGCATAATTCTCTATTTGTCAGATTATGATGTACAAAAATATAAGGCTTTTATAGTTTATTTCTGATGACAACTGCTAATTGAATTTCACCGGGTCAATTTTCAACTCAACATGATCTACTGGACGAACAGTGTGCACGTGACCTACATACACATACATATATATATACATTTCTATATCCACAATAAACATATATATATAGTCCTTATTGTGTTATTTATTTAATACCACTCTGATGAATACGCATCAAAGTTTTTATACTCACAGATCTTTCTCGTTGATAGAATGCAATATTGTCTAATGATATTCACTTTCTCTCTCTTGAACAATTTTATGTTTTTATATGAAACACAATTATTTTATTTCTAAAAACAGTTAATCTATGAGTTTTTAACTATTAAAAAATCGAAGCATGAGGGAATGTGATTCAAATTCACTGACGAACTCAATCAAAATGAACCTAACCAACTTGAACAACTTGATTGGAAATAATATTATTTTTTTGGCATCACACAGTTATCGAGTTTGGTTAAATTACACAACCGTCCAAACCACTGCTACACCCTTAATCGATACACATAATGGAAATAACACTAAAGCTTAGTTACATGAACCCCCCTTGGATTGAAAAAACAAAGTGAAGCGGTGGAATAAATAAAATTAATGTTTTCAAGAATTTGGAAGGGACGATAGAGCCAATACACAAAATACTGAAAAGACACAATGATTCATGTGCTAAATTACTAAGAACAAGTTTTCAAATCCGAAAAAATGGGCATAATCAAGAAACGATACAGATACTTTAAAACCATACAAAACGACCACTACACCCTTAATTGATACACATCATTGACATAACAGTAAATCTTAGTTGCATGAATCGGAATCCCCTTTGGATGTAAAGAATGTGAAATGGCGGACGAAATAAAATTAAGTTTTCCAGAGTTTAAAAGGCACAATAAAGCCAATACATGAAAAAACTGAAAACATAAGGCAGAACACACATAGCTGATAAACGACATTTACCACGACATTCCATGTAATACACATTACCAATGACAAGTTTTCAAATCCAAAACAAACGGGCATGATCAAGAAACACTGACCTGTGAGTCGAAAAACGACTCAGAGAGTTTCGAAACCGCAAGCCGCTCAGCGGGCGAACTCAATTGGTCAGATAATTGCACCATTGACTTTTCAGCTGAAGAGCTCTCCAGACCATCAGCCAGTTGTTGAATGAACTCTTTCAGAGGCTGCATGCATGCGTCTACAACTCTTTTATACGTATCGCCCGTCTCTTCAAAGAACGCAGCTCTTCGCCATGTATCGACATTGTTCTCACATACCATACAGAGATCGAGGTAAGCAAGGTACTGCAAAAGTGACTTTGGTGTGCTTTCCTCTAGTGTAGCTAAAAGAGACTCGCTCGGGTTTGTTTCTGCAGCTGCTGATCCTTTTAGAGGCGCAAATACAACCCTCTTGGTATGCAGTACCTAGAAATCCATTGCAGATGTCTTAAATCTTTATACGGTGGTTATAAACTTATAACCATAAACAGAAAACAGCTAGTTGAGGGAGAAACCTGGTGTAAATGATGACTGAGTTCCCAACAAAGAATTACAAAAAAACTGCCGATGTAGAAAATGATCTGCTCAGCTATGAGCAATCCAACTGAACCCCGATTTCTGTACTCAGTAGGCAGGAAAAAAGCAAGTACCCCTGATAATACATAGCCGACAGCAGAGAACCTTAAAGCCTGTCCGATAGATGAAGGAAGCCCCATCTTCAAGCTGAAGAAAGGAGGACGCTGTTGATAAACGTAGATTGTGTCAGCACAAGAACGAATATCATTTCTAATGAATAAATAATCTTTGTTGAGCACATGCTCGATCGCAATTTTACTGAACAAAATGTGAAATCTCTGTTCGGGAGTGTAACAATATTTATTTTCTATATTCAAAATATCTCTTCATCTTAGTCAACCATCATTACAAACCCACTAATCGATCCAATACAGCATTAACAATCGAATCATCAAATGCTACTAACTGAAAGTAAAAAAAGCAATATTAAAATATGAACAAACCTGAACAATAGGAAAACGCAAGACCCAGCGGTGGTGATACACATAATGCAACCCATAGAACAAGCCGATCAGAAAACCCCTAAATCCCAAATTCCCCAAAACAGCAGCCGAATTCGAAGTCGAATCGACACTAGAATAAACATCACATGCCCAGCACACACAAACCACCGCCACCGCCCCGGAGGCAGCGCAGAGGGCTACGAACACCACGAAGCAAAACGAAACCCCAACCCTCTTCCTCAACAAACTCTGCTCGCCACCAGACACAAAAATCAAGCGGACGAAGGAGAGTGATATCTCGAGAGGGGAAGCGTACGGCAGCGCGTGAGGGGAAGAGACGAAGAAGAGGAGAGCTGCGAAGGTGGTTAGAGAGAGGTGGAATAGAAGGAGAGAGATGAAGGAGAAGAAAATGGGAGTGAAAGGGTTTGTGGTGAAGGGGGAAAAGAAGAGGGTTTTGAAAATGAAGAGTAGGAAGGTTGATTGCAGAACCTGCCAGATTAAGAAGCTTTTGAATCGGTCTGTGACGATGGTGGTGCGGCCGCCGCCGCCGCCGTCTTTGTCCTTGAAGAGAGCCCGGTCTAGGGCGGCGGAGATTGACATTTGGGGGAAGTGTGTGCAGTGTGCACGGCGGTCGGAAAGGGGGCGGGAAAAGGGGGGCGGATTGTAAATTGAAGAAGTCTGCAGATTAGTATGACTCTGTTTCAAACTTATTAGTAGCTAAATTGAATCTTCAAATAGTAGCTACGGTAATTTGATCTATTTAAAAAAAATATATTATTATTTCTTTATTGAACAATTTTTAGGTTGAATTAGATAAAAGTAAGTAAAGATAATATGTCGAAACTTAACTTGTGTTTGAGTTTGGTTGATTTACAATCGAGGTGGGTTCCAACGAGCTTTAATGAAATACCAATTGCACTCGATTACATGTTTTAGTAATTTTTTTAATAAAATCAAACTTGAGTTCAAGTCTAATTTCATGGTTTTATCGAACGAAAACATGTGTCGAAATTGGTTCTTTATATTAGCGAATGAGCTGAATTTTAAAGAATGATTTCAGATCGAGTATTAAGTAATTTGGTTTAATTTTTAACTCTATATGTAGTTACTAGTTACTTAGTATAATAGTGTAATGTATATGAAACATTAGTTTACTCGAATTTGGACAAATAAAAAAAAAAAAATGCTATAAATTATATTCTTCGAATTCAATTTAATTAACAATTTAAAAAATATTGGGTATGACCTCAAAAAAGAAAAGGAAAAAGAAAAGTTGGATGAAACTCCATAATATTTTCACTTACCGAGCCCAAAGCAAAAACAAATGGGCCCACATATATAAACCATCAAGCCCAGAGGTCGAAATTGGACGAATTTGGAAAGAGAAAAAGAAAAGAAAATTTGGAAGTGAATAAGCTCGAAAAAATCGAAATTAAAAAATTGGAATGAAAAATTCTATTTGTTGTTCAGCACAAAATTGATTGCAGAGCTACAAATCGGAGCCCTAAATCCACCCCTAAACTGCAGCATGAATCACGAGATCATGAAGAAGAAGAAGAAGAATGACAACGGTGAAGAACAGCAATTCGAATTCTGTGAGGTTTGTAAATTGAACCACAACCAAGGCCGCCGCCACATCTACTTCCCGGCACACAAATCCTCACTCTCCGCCCTCCTCACGCGCCTCCAGTCCAAGCTCTCAACCGCCAAATCCTTCCTCAAAACCCCCATGCTGCTCCCCGCCGAACACGCGCCGCCGCAGAACCGCCTCTGGTGCGTGTTCTGCAATTGCGACGTTATTGAGCTTGATAATACCCCCTTCGCTTGGTCAGTAATTTGAGATTTCTGTCTACTGCAATTATTTTTGCTTGAGTTTTCAATTTAAAAAAAAATATAAAAAAATTTGCCGTTTCTGTAACATGGTTATTGTTGTTTACTGAGGTTTTCAGTGGCAAGGCGATTGAGCATTTGGCGAGTGGTGAGCATTATAAGAGAGTGAAGGGGTTCCTGTGGAAACACGGAGGCGGGACGCACCGTGCTGATTCGTTTCGGGTTGTTGAAGGTGATTTCAAAAAGGTAAGAAATTTGCGTGTCGATTGGCTTTTTTGCTTAGATATATTGGGTATGTTTCAGCTGATTGTTTGTCTACTTGTCTTGAATTCGTACTTCGGATCGCATGTAATGTTGTTACTTAATTTCCCTTTGGCTTTACGTGCTTGCAGTGGGAGAAAAAATGCAAGGCAATGAAGACGGAAGCTGCAAAATCAGAAGCAGTTGGAGTGTCGAATAATATCCACAATGAACTGAATGCTGACTATCTTAATAGTTTTCATGAAAATAATACGAATTCTATTGATTTTAATATTACCAATGGTGTTGTTATGCCTTTACAAAGCTATACGAATGAGAAAGTTCAGGTATCCTGTTCAGTCCCGTATTCCGCCTCAGAGTCTGGTTCTACCTTATACGATATGCGTGGGAGGATGCAGTTGGTAGATGCGCAATGCTTGAAGAATTCCACAGGTATTAATTAATATATTTAATTTATATTATGGTTTAATAGGTTTATTCACGTACATTACGTTCATCGCTCATTTATAGTAGGATTGCAGATTGTATTACTAATCCGTTTGCTTTTATATCTGTATTAGGTTTCGTGGATAATCACCATTCGTCCAGCTCTCATGTTGACTATCTAAGTAATGGATCTGTGAGTTCATGTTTTATTACACTTCTACTCTTCTTTTTTTGCTTATTCGTGTTGGTTAGGTATCTGTTTGTCCCTTTCCTTCTGTGTATATATTGATACTCCTACTTTGCCACATCCAATATGTTGATATTCTAAATGTTCAAAAGGAGCTTTTATAAGCTGAAAAACTTCGAGCAAGAGTTAATGTGAATATCAACATTTATGTTATGAATGAGCTGTTGCCTGTTGCCATGCAGTACAAAATTCTTAGTTAGATACCAACTGTATGCTATCCTTGAGAATCCTTCCATTGGCTCTTTTCCTTTGATGGAAAGCGTCCGATAGAAAAACATGTCTAAAATGCGTAGGCGCTAAAATATCGTCATGCTGCATCTGCTCTTTAAGATTTAAGATCATTTGCGTTGTTTTTTAAACCCTCTCGTATTCATTCAAGTTTTTTTCGGTATTGTACTTGTTGTGCTTATTTCCTGGAATAGTATTTGGATTGGTAGAAGTATGCTTCTTACTCAACATCAGCTCCTTAGATATTTGTAACAGGCATTATTGTTTTATTTCAGAATTTTATCGACTGATATCATTGTGGTTCGTTAGCAGGTACAGCCTGGAGTAAAAGTATTTCATGGAGACAGCAGATCTTTGAGTAATTTGCTTCCTTTTGTCTTTGATATTTTTTGTCTTCATCACCTGCAGATCTCGCATATGTTTGTTGTGTTTTTATTTGAATAATACTAGTATAGACACTAACAAAAACAAGAAGTATAGATACGAAACCTATTCAGCTGAAAAAGTATAATCATATTAGGAAAAGATAAATGCAAATTTGAAACGATAGCTTGTTTGTCAATTCTTCAAGTTACAAATTCGATAAATGCTATTGAATTTTGCATGGTCTTTTGAGGGATCATTTTTCATCTCCGTTCTTTTCCCAACAGATTCGATGAACCTGCAAAAGATTTCCTATTCGTCTAAAGAAGCCATCGGTGGGAATGTGCACACTGGGGCAACTCCACCTTGGTTTAATTCCGCGGAAGAAAATGAGATAATGCAGAAACCAGAGCTGAGTAACTTCGTTAATTCTAAAGCTGGGAAATCCTCAAAATTGAACCCTAAACGTGTTGGAGCTGCTTGGGCAGAGAGAAGAAAGCTCGAGTTGGAGTTGGAAAGGAGAGGGGAGGTTATTACCAAGGATTATGATGCTAATTGGCTTCCTAATTTTGGCGGTGTTTGGCAATCTGGTACGAGGAGAAAATCGAGAAAAGAATTCCAGGTGGAGAATAAAAAATCTCTCGAGTTTGATAGTCAATCAGAAAGTTCTGTGCTGTTACAGCCTTACATCAGCAAACGAATGGTGAGAACTTGCACTCCGTAAGCTGCTTCTCTTTCTGCTTATGTTATTACACAGCTTATTTAAGTTCCAAAATATTACGTTAATAACCTTCCGATTTTTCCACTGCAGCGGAGAGATAATAGTGAATGATAGAAATCACATCAGAAGAAGCTCGACTGAAGTCGTCACTCAATCAGCGTTAGTTAGTCCAAACTCATCGGTATCTTCATGTTAATACCTTTAAATCTGTAAACCATGGTTATCAAGAAATGTAAGTGAAAATTTTGATAATCTCGAAACACCTTTTGCAGTAACATCAGTATTCGTTGGTAATTGTTCCTTGTTTAAAAAAGAAAACCCCAAGATCCGTTATTTACATGTATATACGCGTTCATTGACTATGATTCATGCAAACTTGAAAATTGACAGTTGTTAGGTAATTCGGGTAACAATGAACTACGATAATGAAGGATCGGTGATGTTATATAACATCATTGTATAGGTAGCGTATATCAATTCTGTATAGTTGGTCAAAAATTATTCGTTGAATTTGATATTTTATGTAAGTTTCGATCTCTCAAGCATTACTACATACTAATTTTGTGGTGTACAATTCATGTGCATGCCATTTTGTATGTCCACACATTTGCTTGTAATAATACATGTGGTTATGTGTTATGTACATGTGGATATGTTCGATGCAGGTATAGATCATCATACAGTATCTATTGGAACTCCATTTTTTTTTCTATTAATAAACTTTATCTGAGTTATTGGATCTATGATTGATTATTCGATTAGACCTCGTTTGGGAATGTTAATGAACTAATAAGATTGATTGAGTTGGTTATGCAACTACACGAACGTTGTTCATAATAACGTAATATGCGATATTTACATTAATTTGGCCCCTTAAAATCAAGAACCGTAGTTCGATGGTGGTTAAAATGTAGTTTGTGGCCTGCATCTATCGAACAGCAGAAGAAATGTAATATTTTATTGCACTGTATGAATAATCGTTATGTGGTAGGGTATATATGGATAATATGTCACACACTATGGATAAACAGATATAACGAAATGAAATAAATTATTATACAAAAATAAAAATAATTTATATTTCAGCTTTTATTACAATGATGAACAAGTTGGGTGGGGTCAGAAATCATAGATCTATTTTTAGCCACAAAAAAAGAAAGAAATGAATTAATTGATCAAGAAAATCTATTACCAAGCAAACAGAATCACACTAATATCTCCCTGTAGGGCTCTGTCTTCCACGAAATAAAGTTTAAGAGAGAGAAAGTAACATTAAAGAACAGAACTTCTACAGTCTTCTTTATTCCTTTAGAGAGAGAAAGAGAGAGCACTTGTTGTACAGCTCAGAAAAAGATTGGGAGACATAGCACACAAGGGACACGTGTTGTGGACCCACTTCATCTCTCAGCCACACAAAAGAGAACTCTCTCTCTCTCTCTCTCTCTCTCTCTCACACAGTGTGCCCACCACCAAAGAATCCATTTTTTTTATTTCTTGATAATATATATCTTTGTTGGGAAATTAAATAATACCGGTAATCCTACGTGGCTTCCCTTCTTCCTGTTTTTCCCTCTTTTATTTCATTTTATTTCTCCCCATTTTATACATCTTTTACACTACTCTTCTCTCTCACTCTCTCTCTCTACATTTCTCTCTCTCTCTCTTGATTCTTGAATGATTTCTTTTTTTCTGAGTGATAGCTTTATTGATTCTTATTTTTGGCTTTTCACATGTCTCAAACTGTTTGATGCCAAATGTTAGTGTGAGAGCTGAATAATTGTGAGGATTAAAGATCAAGATCAAATCTTTTTATCTTTCTTGAATTTTATTTTGCATTTCATTTATTTTTCTTGTATCAGTGATTCATTGGAGCTATGGTTGCTGAAGCTAAGGTGTGTATTGTTCATTTTCTTTTGAATAATTTGTACTTTATATCTGCATTTAATTGCTTTTTTTTTTTTTTTTTTTTTTATGGATAAATTATGATCTGCTTAGTTAGTGATCTATGGTGAAATTTATGCTTACAACCTATAGAGACAGATACATGTATCATAGATATATTAACAAAAGAAAGTTTGTTTTTTTCTTGATGGGTTCTGGTTCTTATAGAGCTGATGCTGAATTATATATGCTAAATCAGATTTATCTTGAATTTTGAGTTATACCAAGTTACTACTAGCTCATATGTTGATCTTAGTCCTTTTAGGTCTTGTTTGGTTGGTAATTAAGATAAGTGTTGTTTGGTTGGTACAATATTTTTCGGGCTGGCCCGCAATTATGGAAAATCGAGCTCCTATCTTCGCTTATTTAATAATCATGTATCGAATCTCCCGTTAGCCTAATTATATGATTGGATTCTTGAAAAAATGACTGATCTTATCTTCGGAACCAAACAAGGCCTAAAAGATTTAGCTACTTACTGCAATTGCTGAAATATATGAGTTAATTAATCCAATTCATGAAATTCTCAGTTACGAACTTCATCGTAGACATCCGTGTTAATGTAGAATGTTCTTTTTATTACGTATACTAGGTGAGGAAACCATACACCATCACAAAGCAGAGAGAAAAATGGACAGAGGAAGAACATCAAAAGTTTCTAGAAGCTTTGAAGCTATACGGTCGCGCTTGGCGTCAAATAGAAGGTATAAGGTCGTTCGATTCGACGACAGATAAAAAAAAAAAATTACTACAACGAAAATTTGTTTTTGTCAACAATAATAATGAAAGATTTAATTGACATGCAGAGCATGTTGGCACAAAGACAGCAATCCAAATCCGAAGCCACGCGCAAAAATTCTTCGCTAAGGTCGCTAGGGAATCTTGTTTCGATGCCGAAGGATCTTTAGATCCAATTGAGATTCCTCCTCCCCGGCCTAAGAAGAAACCTTTGCATCCTTATCCTCGTAAACGGGTCCCACATCGAGCGGAAGTTGATGAATGTGAGAATTACTCTCCGACTTCGGTTTTGTCGCCGGATAAATTCGAATCGTCCAATGTTTCTGAGATTCACAAGTCTCGAATTTCACCACCTTCTTCGTGTGCTGATAACGATGCTCTTTCTTCCGCCGACTTATTTTTGGCGGAAAATAAAAATGAAAATGAAAATGAAAATGAAAATGAAAATGTGGCATCAAATATGTCGTGTGAAGACGAAGAGGGTTCTCATTTACCGAAGAAAATATCTTCCGCTTCGGTCCAAGATATCGATTCCGATGTGGTGAGTGAGCAATTAAATCCGATTTGAAAATTCTTGAAAAAAAAAAAATTAATATACTATTATTAATTTTTTTTTTTTGCAGAAGTTCGAATTGTGTACTCAAGAAACGGAATCTTGCACCAGAGAATCCTACACGACGAGTATTAAGCTATTCGGAAAAACAGTTGTGATAAGAGATACTCAAAAGCAGTCTTTAGAAGCTTCCAATAAATTAGATTCGCGAGATGTGTCGGGATTTGTTTACGACAATGCAAATTATTCTCCGATGGAGTACAAACATGATATGCCTTGGTATAGTTGGTACACTAGTCCATTTTATTCCTCGTCAGCCTGCAAGAAAACGGACAAAGAGGATTTTTCCGATTATCCGTTCGAAAAAGCAATAAAAGACGAAGAGCTTAAGACGGAAGGCTCTTTGGTTTCTGATGGAGCCGATTCTAATGGTCTGTTTGGTTATGGGAATAACAAAATCGGAATAGGGTTTGTGCCGTACAAGAGATGTTTGTCCGAGAGGGATGATAAATCGTTCCTACAGGGACGGGATTGTCAACGAGCCCGTGTTTGTTCGTAGCATGCTCGGGTATTATATAATGCTACTGCTTTTTTTTTTTTTTTTTTTTAATTAACTCTGGTATGAGTATATTATGTCGGAAACTTTTCTCGAGTTGCGAATTAATGTAGAGAAATATGTTTCTTAATATATTGACACCTTTTTTTTTTTTAACTTGACAATTTTCGATTCTTGCCATTGTTCTAGTCTGTAGATATTATTGCATATTTGCAGCTTCACAGTGTATTTTCGAACTTTTGTATTATATTTTCTGCTGCAAATGAAATTCGTTTATACTTAGAATTCATAGAGAAAAATGTGTTTCAAACCGGGAACGGTGATTCCAACCGTAAACAAGGATTTTGCGAACTCTAAGTATCACAATTAACACCTTTAACAATGCAATACTTAATAAAATTGTAGATAAGTGATGCTTTATCACACTGATTGCAGAGGAAATCAAATGAATACATCCAATCATATATTTGGATTGTATAGAAAAAATTAGAATATCTAGTATCCGATCTGATTTAATTTTCGAAATTAATTCCGAAAAATTCCATTTTTTTTTTTCTGAAAATACACGTAGAAAATATGTGATAACATATGTAAAAGGGAAAAAAAAAATGAAGTTACTCCAGCTCAATTCATATACGCCTTAATTTTATAGATATTGAGCTCATTAAAATATGATATGCAAATTAATACACATGGGTGCAAGTTGGAATGGTCCGCCAATTCGGATTCGAAAAGTTCGAATTTTGGAACAACTTTTTTCATTTCAACTTCAGAAATTCTGATTTTTTTTTATTGAAATTAGAATTATATTAAAAAAAAAAACAATTTTCGATCCGATTTAATTTCCGAAATTAATTCCTACGCATTCACAAACGTGGCCAAATGAACGAATAAATAAATCAAATACAGTTGCCAAAATTTCCTATCACCACGGAGTACAAAATTTAAACAAAATTAACATAATTAAAGATGTAAACAAACACACATGAACAATAACACTTTTGCTTATAAGTACACACAAAATTAAAAATAAAAATAAAATAAAATAAAATAAAATAAAATGAGAGAAAATTAAACCCTGGATCATCGATCATCACTTAGCTTCAGCAATCTTGGTCTTCCTCCTCTCCAAGAAGAAGAATCCGAACAGAGAAACAACCGAGAAAGCAGAGAAGCAAATCGAAGCTATGTCGAGCGACACGTGTCGTCCCGTGACAGCCTCGACGTCGAACAGGTTCGTCTTCTTGTCGGCGCTCGTTGTCTGTCCGTACGCCACTTCCATGTCAGCAGCGTCGTGCGCGTATGCCCTCACGAAGTACTTTGCGGTTGGGACGTCCCTCTGAACCGTCCAGGTGGCGGTGGCGACGGCGCCGCCGGCGACGTAGGGTTTTGCGACGATCTTGTGGGAGCAGGTTTTGTCCTTTGATAGATCGTCCTTTGTCTTCCTCCAGCCGCGGTCCACTTGGCTGATCGGCGCGTAGCAGAGCTTCACCTTTATCGTCTTGTATGAAGAGTCGGTGCCAGCTGGCACGCTCGGGTCCAGCATCCACGTCACCGTGACGTTGTCCACCCCAGCTTTCAGTACTGCAATTTCAATCTATTAAGTTACCGAAATATTAGATTGCAGTGCATCAGAAACTGCATTTTTGCACAAAACGAGTACAAACTAGAGATTCCACGGAATCTAGAAGATTATGTTGAATTTGAAACCATAAGGGTGGACGTGTAAGAAGATTCATAATTGAGGGTAGTTGTAATTATCCAACATAAGGGTTTTTTTTTTCATAATTTAACCATACCTCAGGAGTGTGGTTGGAATTTACCCTATAATTTAAATATTGGGGAAACTACAGATAAATCCCTAATCCAAAACTCAACACACAGATCAGTCCCTAGGTAGTTTCCCCAAGCAATTCAGTCCCTACTCACGCGCCTAACATGCAGTTCAGTCCCTAATAAAATGTGCAAATACTAAAATACCCTTTACTTTATACTAATTTTACATAACTTATTTCCAACCTCCAACGCGCCGTTTGTGTTACACGCTCTTTGCCCGTTACATTTCAAAGAAGGAAGAAACAACGAAGCACGAAGAATCAACAAAACGCAGAAAAATTATACAACGAAAGGAAAAATAAAAATAAACAAACCCATTTCTCGACAATGGTGAAGCAGGGTAAACAACAAGGTTTGATTTTTTATTTTCTTTCATTTTCTTGGAAACAGACCCATTTGGGTGTTGCTTAAGCTTGCAAAAAGGTTTATTTGTTGTAGAATTGCATGATTTTGAACATATCCTCTCATGGGTATTATGCCTCGACTTTATTCGGTGTTTTCCCTAATCATTAAATCGGTTCCAATATCTGTTTTTCTGTTGTTTGGGTTTGCAAATATCATTTATTTGTTGTCGAATTTCATGATTTTGTAACAGTTTCCTCATGGGTATTATTCTTCGGTGACATTAGCATGTCCCCAAAGGGTTTAACAAGGGTTTCATATAGGATATGGGAAAGAGGCTTATTGTATTTTTCGTACTGGTTCTATAGTATGTGTCATGGACAGTAATGGTATTAATAATGCATTTAGATGGTATTGACACAGGGTACTCGAAGTACTGTCCCGAAAGCATTTAGATGGTATTGACATATGGTACTAGAAGTATAATGTTTGATGCTTCTGTAGTATAAGTCATATGCCATAATAGTATTACTAGTGCCTTTGAATGGTATTACTAGTGACTTTGGATGGTATTGACATATGGTACTAGAAGTATAATGTTTGATGGTCCTGTAGTATAAGTCATATGCCATAATAGTATTACTAGTGCCTTTGAATGGTATTACTAGTAACTTTGGATGGTATTGACATGTGGAACTTTATAGTACGTTGTATTTGTTATAATTGTAGTTTTATGTGTATGTAATTGCAGGAATTGATGTAAAAGAAGATTGCAGTCAATGATCAAAGCGTACCATATTTTTTGATGAATTGAATTGTACCAATTTCATTGACGCTTTAATGATCAATAAGTACGGGAGATGCATAAATTATGTTTTCGATGGTTATTTTAAGGTAGGTGAGAATTATTGTTGCGTTTGGAATACAAGATCCCATAAATATGTTGAATTTCATACATGATACTCATATACTATACAATATATTCATACAAGTCTACAATGCTCAAGTGTAAAACTAATATTTTCTTCAATTGTTACCATAATCGATATTGATCAACTCCCACATTGTCTCCATTCATTCTTAATAGTCTTAAAATGAAGAGTTGTGTCTTAAAATGCGATCATATGGATGCATTGGACCGACAATAATATATAGACTGTAACAATACTATATGAATGGCAAACATATACTTTATCAGTGAACAAATCGTACTATAGTCACGAATCACTTGTACTTCACAAGTGTATTCATTGTACTTACTTGATGAACAAAGCGTACCATATTTTTTGATGAATTGAATTGTACCAATTTCATTGACGCTTTAATGATCAATAAGTACGGGAGATGCATAAATTATGTTTTAGATGGTTATTTTAAGGTAGGTGAGAATTATTGTTGCGTTTGGAATACAAGATCCCATAAATATGTTGAATTTCATACATGATACTCATATACTATACAATATATTCATACAAGTCTACAATGCTCAAGTGTAAAACTAATATTTTCTTCAATTGTTACCATAATCGATATTGATCAACTCCCACATTGTCTCCATTCATTCTTAATAGTCTTAACATGAAGAGTTGTGTCTTAAAATGCGATCATATGGATGCATTGGCCCGACAATAATAAATAGAGTGTAACAATACTATATGAATGACAAACATATACTTTATCAGTGAACAAATCGTACTATAGTCACGAATCACTTGTACTTCACAAGTGTATTCATTGTACTTACTTGATGAACAAAGCGTACCATATTTTTTGATGAATTGAATTGTACCAATTTCATTGACGCTTTAATGATCAATAAGTACTGGAGATGCATAAATTATGTTTTAGATGGTTATTTTAAGGTAGGTGAGAATTATTGTTGCGTTTGGAATACAAGATCCCATAAATATGTTGAATTTCATACATGATACTCATATACTATACAATATATTCATACAAGTCTACAATGCTCAAGTGTAAAACTAATATTTTCTTCAATTGTTACCATAATCGATATTGATCAACTCCCACATTGTCTCCATTCATTCTTAATAGTCTTAAACTGAAGAGTTGTGTCTTAAAATGCGATCATATGGATGCATTGGCCCGACAATAATAAATAGAGTGTAACAATACTATATGAATGACAAACATATACTTTATCAGTGAACAAAGCGTACTATAGTCACGAATCACTTGTACTTCACAAGTGTATTCATTGTACTTACTTGATGAACAAAGCGTACCATATTTTTTGATGAATTGCATTGTACCAATTTCATTGACGCTTTAATGATCAATAAGTACTGGAGATGCATAAATTATGTTTTAGATGGTTATTTTAAGGTAGGTGAGAATTATTGTTGCGTTTGGAATACAAGATCCCATAAATATGTTGAATTTCATACATGTCTACAATGCTCAAGTGTAAAACTAATATTTTCTTCAATTGTTACCATAATCGATATTGATCAACTCCCACATTGTCTCCATTCATTCTTAATAGTCTTAAAATGAAGAGTTGTGTCTTAAAATGCGATCATATGGATGCATTGGACCGACAATAATATATAGACTGTAACAATACTATATAAATGGCAAACATATACTTTATCAGTGAACAAATCGTACTATAGTCACGAATCACTTGTACTTCACATGTGTATTCATTGTACTTAGTTGATGAACAAAGCGTACTATATTCACGAATAACCCAAACTTTACCAGCTTATACATTGTACTTATTTGGTGAACAAAGCGTACTATATTCACGAATAACCCGAACTTTACCAGCTTATACATTGTACTTATTTGGTGGACAAAGCGTACTATATTCACGAATAACCCGAACTTTACCAGCTTATACATTGTACTCTTATGTTCACTAATTAAACAACAGTACATAGGTTTTACATAGCATGTAGACTGCAAATATTACTAGATTCAACACTATCAAACTATGAACTACTCCACCTTCAGAATTGCAATTCTTCACTTCACTTTCTTGATGGACTTGGTTCATCGACGCACTTGTAGCTTCATTTTCTTCACGATTTGAGTTGGAAAAAGTTTGCCCAACTTCAAATGGTTCACACCAATGGGAGTAGCCATGGTGTGGGCAACAGTAAAATAACCTTCCGGGATTCGAAACCATTGTGGGGTGGGTGGGTTTTACAGTGATTTTTTCGTCGGAAAAAGAGGAAATCAGAGGAGAGAAAGAGAGAAAAAATAGAGAAGAAAGAGAGCAGTAGAAACAGAGAAGAAAGAGAAGAAAGAAAGAGAAGATGAAGAGAGAGAAAAAGAAGAGAGAGAAAAGGGTGAGAGTGAAAAAGAAGAGAGAGAATATAATAAAATATATAAAATTCACATTAGGGACTGAACTGCATGTCAGACGCGTGAATAGGGACTGAATTGCTTGGGGAAACTACCTAGGGACTGATCTGTGTGTTGAGTTTTGGATTAGGGATTTATCTGTAGTTTCCCCATTTATTGATTAAATTAGAATTAGATATATTGAGGAATCAGAAGTTCACAACAATATATAGTATCTTTTTATTATATATGTTTCAAATTGACTTTTATTAAATACTAGTATCTTTCAATTTATTATATATATATATATATATATATATATATATATATATATATATATATATATATATATATATATATATATATATATATATATATATATATATATATATATATATATATATATATATATATATATATTTTTTTTTTATTATAGGGTTGGCAATGGCATTTTGAAACTAAAATGGTTAGATATTGAGAATATACTATTTTTATTAGTTAATCGACGTCCATGCGTGTCTCGATAAAATGTATTTTAGAATAAGAATTTGAAAAATAAAATGATGCTTGTATACATTGTACTGAAAGTATTTTATATATGTCGGTCAAATCATTTACGAAAGAGAAATTGAAAAGTGTGGATACTTTCATAATCGGGCAAAACAACGTGACACTGTCTTTGGAAAGGCTTTGGATTCATTTTCAGAATCGAGAATCGAGAATTCTTAATCGATCTCCATTAAAATAAATTTAGAAACTACTTTAATTTATTTATTTATTTTCCCTAATAAACATTTTTTAATACTCAAAATATAAACAAACATCATCTTGTCCGAATTGAATACCTAGCAAACTCATATATGTATGTAACTTGATTTACTAAATATTTTCTAATTAACGTAACCTTTAGAACTTGTTACATCGGTTGAAGTTGGCTATGGTGTTCCATAAAGAGACATATGAGAAGACAACTCGATTTAGATTTGAAAAATTCCTAATTATTTATTTATTTATTTTGACAAGATGGCTATTTTTGCCTACTTCATTTGGGATCTATTTTAATAATTATGTGTAGGTACTTGATGGGGCTTAAATTAGCCACATTCAATAATATAGGTTTTATAGCTTTTTGTTATGTTCAATAGATTATTAGATCTTATCATTAATTTGAATATTCAAACCTTGAGTGCTTATGAGATCACAGAGTAATGTTGATGAGAAAGATTATTAAATAACATATGAAGATAATGTGCCTAAGATAATATATGTGGGTGGTCCAATTTATTGAATTTTCTCTTCTCTATACATGACCTAGTATATATACTACTACAATATGGGCCTTTTTGGGCTTGTTTACATTTCCAAGATAGAAAAGCCGTCATCATGTCTATTCGGCCACGTGGCGAGTTCTTATTGGTTCTTTTCACTGTTCCTCAATCAGTTCAAGCCTGCCACCCATCCTTTACGTCCCAAATCAGTTCGAGCTCGAGCCAATTTCTTTTTTTTTTTTTTTTTTTTTTTTTTAAATATTTTTTAAACATTTTTTTATTATTAAAATTTATTTGAAAAAAATAAAAAATAAAAACTAAATTGTGATTATATATTTTTTTAATATTTGTATTTATTTCTATAATATTTTATATTATTATACATTATTTAAATAAAAATAACATATAAAAAAAATAAAAAAAATAAAAAAAAAAATAAAAAAAAATAAAAAAAATAATAATAAATCCGGCTCGCGAGCCGGCTCGCGAGCTGATGAACAACTAAAATCCGGCTCGAGCTCGGCTCGTCAGAAAGCTCGAGCTCGCGAGCTCGAGCTCGAGCTAGAAAACCTCGAGTCCGAGTTCGAGCTTTTTACGAGCCGACTCGTCGAGCTCACGAGTCGGCTCGGCTCGTTTACCACCCCTAATTTCCGGATTATCCCTTAGCTTCACCGGAGGCCATTATTGCAGGTGAATTTCTCATTCTTTTTTGTTTTCAACAAATTTAACCCTTGTATGATGTCTAGCGATTCGTCCCCCCTAGGTAGTTCTCTAGAATTACTATTAGGTGATTCAAATTCCTCGCATCTCCTTTTAGATGACGCCGTGTTTGATGGTGTAGACGAGATAGGAGACGCCGCTTTGGTAGATCCTAATAGATTAGTACAAAATCCCATACCCCTTTCGAGTTCCAAACATCCTTACACAGTAGTGGACAGTAGTTGGGTCTTGGAGTCAGTGGAGTTCGGGCCTGGAAAATCGGTATGTACACCCCGAGCCGACCCAACTTCCGGGCTATTTTGATGACGAGCTTTTGACTTGGTATGAGGACCAAGCCAAAGCCGGCCTTTCCTTTCCTCTTAACCCTTTTTAGTAGACGTCGACAACCATTTCGGGGTACCTTTTTAGTAGTCCTAAGGCAGCTATTTATACTAAAAAACTGAAAACCCTAAGTATAACTAAGAAAATACTAAAAATTACCAAAAACGGCAAAACGAGTTAGATCCTGATTCTAGTAGATCTCGTAATTTTGAGAACAACCCAATTTACTGAATCCTAATACGATTTTTCTATGATTTGATATTAATTTTCTAAAACTTACCTAAAATAGCAAACACGAACTTTTAGGAGTCTAAACGACGCTGGATTTCTCAAATTTGACGTGATTCATGAGCTTTGGTGATGAGTTTTGTTCCTTGCGCCGTTTTACTTGAGATAGAGTTCGTTCGGTACTCAAATGCAATTTGAGTTCGTAGAAACCCTTATTTTTTCATAATTTCTTTCGATATTTCCAGCAATGCCCATTAATAACTCTTCTTCGAATTAAATAGTTATTTTGCAATTCGAATCCAATTTGACGTTCCTTATCAAATTTATTTACATTTGTTTTCATATTGTTTTTTTTTTAAACATGGCTTTGAAACCAAAATAGTCATTTGAATTGGCTGGTTTTAAGGTTGGATCCTTTTTCAAAATTCTACAGTTATAAATAGTTAATCACTCTCTCTTTCTCATTAATTTTTAAATGTTTTTTTTTCTTTTTATTTTTTTAATATATATATTTCAAACTATAGTTTGAAAGTTATAGCAAATAATGCATGGTCTAAACTATTTGAGTTAAAAAATTAGTTTACAACACAATATTGGTGGTTCACAGTTCAAAAATGTTGGTCGAAAGCTCGAAAGCGATTACTCACAAATCAGAACGATCAGCTCCGAAATCAAGAATAGAAGAACCGTTATATATATATATATATATATATATATATATATATATATATATATATATATATATATATATATATATATATTATATTCGTTCATATTTTGCTTGTATTTGTAGTCAGACAAAAAAAAGATCTTGTAGAAATAAAAATAATAATGATTTTATATAAAGACAATATTAGTAAGTATGCAAGATGGTGCTGATAAGATAGTTAAATATATAACAAGACATGAGTATGCAACAAGATTAATCACTGATCATGTGGGAAACGAAATTCAAGTTTTCAAGAATCAAAATTAAACTAAACTAAAGAAGTTTAAACAGAAATTTAAACTAACTTCATAAACTAACAGATCTGCTTTAATTATCAATATTCGACCGGTTCTCGTCCATTGATAAGGAAATTATTATTCTCTCACAACAGGGCGTCGTCCCCTGAAACACAAACTGACGGAGATAAAAAAATGCTCCACACTGTGCATAAAACTAAAATGCAAGTACTAAAAATAGTAAATCCCCAACCCAACTCACGATGACTGATGATAGAACACACGATCGGAAGATGGAGAAAAAACTGAAGAAACCCAAAATCATTCGCCAGACGCGCAATCTCGAACAGGCAGAATAGGAAAACGGCGAATGATAACTGAATGGACACGGCTTGAACGGAGACCCCCTAAAGACGCCGACCGCGATGACGACGGCGGAGACAAGTAAGTTGGAGAACGTTTGACTACATTTGGTGGTCACTCGGCCTAACATTTGACTACAAATTCTGTAATTCTTCTTGCGACTTCCAATTCTTATTTACATTATTCTCCAACTTGTGGTTCAGAGTGGGCCTGAAACCATTTTCAATGCAGACCAGTTTTAGTTTATTACATCTATGTTTTCTGTACAAGTGGTTACGTAATATGAACCAACAATTTATAATTTTGAGTAGTGATTCAAACCGCGAACAGGTGATTCCAACCGTAAATGAGGAAGTTGCCAACTATAAGTATCACAATTAACAAGCGGTTACGTAATATGAACCAACAATTTATAATTTTTAGTAGTGTTTTAAACCGTGAACAAGAGATCCCAACCGTAAACGAGGATGTTGCCAACTATAAGTATCACAATTAACACCTTTAACAATGCAATACTTAATAAAATTGCAGTTAAGTGATGCTTTATCACACTGATTGCTGAGAAAATCAAATGAATACATCCAATCATATATAGATTTTCAGTATGAACAAATTTATTTATATTTATCTTCATCTTGTTTTTTTTTGTAAACATGGCCTCGAAGCCGAAATAATCATTTGAATTGACTGGTGTGAGAAGTTGGATCCCTTTTTAAAATTTTGATTTTTTTATAGTTGATTACTCTTTTTTTCTCATTAATTTTCACGTGTTTTTTTTAATATATGTTTCAAACTATGACTTGAAAGTTATAGCAAGTAATGCATGGTCTAAACTATTTAAGTTAGAAATTTAGTGTTCGATTCGAAATTGGTGGTTCACAGTTCGAAAATGTTAGTTTAAAGTTCGAAACCGATTGTTCACTAATCAGAACGGCCGGCTTTAAAATCAAGAAAATTTGTTTCAAAGTCGAAAACATTCAAATCCCAATCGATGGAATTCAAAAATTTCGTTCCGAATTGAACCCTTAATACACAACAACAATTTCGTCCCGACTTGTACCTTGAAATTTTGAATGATAAAAACAATTAATGTGTAAATTCCTCTTGCATTAAAAAAAAGAGAGAACTACACTGCACAAATTAAAATTAGGGTTATTTTAATATTTTACGTAAGTTCTCTCCCCCCTTACACGTGTTCTCTTTGCCCTTACACTTGCACGCATTTTCTCTTTCTCTCTCTTGCTCTCTCTCATATTTGTGTGTATTTTTTATTGTGTGTGTGGATGCTTTGGAGAGAGAATGAAGCCTCTCCTTATTGGCCTCCCCCGACAATCCAACATTTCCTCTCATTATATGCTTCTTCTTCTTAGGGCGTGTGCTTTTGTGTTGAATTGTGTGCCCAATAGAGAGAAAAAGGGCTGGTTGGTGGGCTAATGGACTTTTGGGCCCAAAAAAAGAGAGATGGTCTTTTGCACCTCATCTCTGGCTCGTTTGAGGCATGATTTGGGCTTGAGCAAATCAGCCCAAATCACCTACTCCCCCTAAGTCATCGCAAGTGGTGCGAAGTAACTAATCGTGGCGAACTAATTGTTCTAACTGTTTGGGCGCGGTGAAAAAATCAAACCAGCCTATCCCCCGAGTTCGTCGTGAGAAGTGCGAAGAAACTAGTTGAAGCGAACTAATGCTCTAAATGCTTAGATGTGGTGAAAAAATCGAACCAACCTACTCCCCTAAGTTTCTCGCGAGAAGTGCAAGTAACTAATCGTGGCGAACTCATAGTTCTTGTTTGGATAACTACATCTACCCCTTCAACTATGATTTTTTCTTACATCTCCACCCTTATGATGCCAAATTAAACATAATCATCTAGATGTCGTGGAATGAGCTCTGGTTTGTACTGGTTTTGTGTAAAAATACAGTTTATGATGCACCACAATGTGATATATACAAGCTTAAAAACACATATTACGATCATCTTGCTTCAAAATGTAGAATTTGAATGGTTTAAAACGGGTACAAAAGTGATAATATTCCATATAATCTCGAATATTCCACTAAATTTGAAACCACAAGGGTGAACGTGTAAAAAGATTTATAGTTGACGGGTGGTTGTAATTACCCAAACATGAGGGGTTTTTTTTGTAATTTGACCATACCTCAGGGGGTGATTGTAATTTACCCAAAATACCCGAATAATAATAAGGGTAAATTACGCTCACACCCCTGAGGTATGCTTAAATAACTTTAAGGTCCATGTGATATCGATAATTACACTCACTCCTGAAACACACTTAAAAACTCTAATTGGATAATTCATTGGATACGTTATTCCGATAGAGTTCTAACGGACTATTACTTAGTGATATGACTCTCCAATATTTCTTAAATCACGCATAACTCTTTGTTATCTCTGACACTTCCGGAAACTAATAGTCAATTAAAAGTTAAAACTCTTATCGGTATATAATTATCCAAACATGAGGGGTTTATTCGTAATTTGACCATACCTAAGGGGTGGGTTGTAATTTAGTATTTATTTATTTATTTAGGAGAAAAGAAATCATTCAATCAGTGAATCTCGATCGATTTAGGTCTTAGGTTTTGTTCCGTTGTCTGGGCAGCGCCAATTTTGTGTTCTTCCTCCCTCAGGTGTATCTTCAATTTGTTCATCGATGGAAGACGAGGTTTTGGAATCTGCTTCGGTAAGCGTGAGAGGAAAGGAAAAGGGGTGTCACCTGTTTGTGGTGAAGAATTTCTCCCTGCACAAAGGAATCGGTGTAAACGAAGCAATTGAGAGTGAAGAATTCGTCGTCTGTGGCCGCCGGTTTTCGATTCGTTTATATCCCGGTGGAAAGGACGTTGATGTACGCGACGCCGGATTTGCATCTCTGTATGTATATCTCAATAAAGAGAACACTCACCAATCTGTGTCCTGTTGTTTTGATATGTACCTAATTGATCAGTCTGGTAAAGGCAATGATTGGGGTTGCTCCTTTCTTCGAAAGTCATGGCTGATTGAAAGAGGTAAAATGGTAGGGCGTGATAACTTCATTATGCTATCATCCTTAACTGAATATCTCAAAGACGATTGCTTAAAAATCCGTGTCAACATTGAAGTATTCACTTGTCGAAACCAAGACCTCCCTCTTATCAAGGTTCCGACGGAGTCGTTGAATAATAGTATCCGATCGGACTTTGGGAAGTTATTGCAGAGCAAGAAAGGAGCTGATGTTCTCTTTAAAGTTAAAAACCAGAGCTTTTGGGCACATAAGCCGATATTAGCAGCCCGCTGTCCCTTTTTCCTCTCTTATCTTTCAGATGGTCATCAATCCAACGAGATTGATGTTCCTGATATCGACCCTGAAATTTTTGAGGTATTTTTTTTTTATTTTTGCTAATACTTGTAAATTTTGCCAAATTGTGTTTCTTGTTTCATTGCCTGATTTCTTTTGTTTGTCTATATTTAATTTATGAACCTTCTGTGATCTGGTTTGAGTTTCATTCACCACATTGATCTGGTCATGTAGGCTATGCTCTGGTTTCTGTACACTGGAATTCTCCGGGAAGAAGAGCACGATGACAGTGATTTTGGTGGTCCGTTGATGATTGAGTCGTTCATGGGGAAGATACTTGCTGCAGCTGATCGATTTGAGTTGAAAAAACTTAAAAAGATTTGTGAATTGCGCATTTCAGATAAAATTTCCAGAGAGTCAGTTGTTTATGTGATGCACCTAGCTGAACTATGTCGTGCCGAAGAATTGAAAGCGGCATGTCTCAGATTTGGTGCTGAAAATGGAGCTGGTATATTAGGTAACATTGTTGACTTTTTTATCTTGTCTATCTTATCTTATTGAGTCTTTGGGCGATAATTTTATGGAAAATGAAACATAATAGTTTATATCAAGAAATATAAGTATGGTATGTGGTTTGTTCTTTAGATAATTTATAAAGTCCCTAAATTCGAATTTGAATTCACCAGGTTGCTTGCTTATCAAACTGATATCGCACTACAAACTATAAAAAGTTTACTTCAATTCACATGCTTCCGTGGTTTAACAGTGTTAAGAATTACTTGCTTTAAATTTCTTTTCAGATGTCGTGGATTCCGATGGATGTAAATACCTCAAAGAGACCTGTCCACTATTGTTTCTAGAGTTGGCTTATAAAGAAAATTACCCTATCAATGAATTTCAGGTAAGTGTTTAAACTAATTTGATCTTTTATGCAATATAAGTATATGGTTGATAGTTTTGCAAACACTCGGTTTTTACATTTCCTTAGTTGTGTATTTTTTGGTTGTCAAACTATTGTTCCTTGTTTGATTGATGTGTTTAACGTGTGTTGTCTGCAGAAGCATCACTTGTGCAAGAAATTATTTTCGAGTGTGAAGGAGACTTTTGCTGGTATACTAAGGAAAGAGTGTGCAATTGAAGACAAGTATAAGATAAAGGATGTTTGAGTCGTCGTCTTTTTAAGGTTTGTTGGTTCTCTATATGATGATTTGGTCCGAAAACCCTTTTTCTTTAGGCCTGGATTTGTATTCCGTTGAATATAAAAAGGAAAAACGGGATATGGGACGGCGGTTTTTTATGTGTACTCACTCGAGCTTTTATATACATACCATGCTCTCATGTTTGCGGGTTGTCGGATACCGATGAGAATGGGAAGATTATAATGATATTGAAATTTGGTGGCTATATTTATTTGTAGACATTATTATATAAACTTGTAAATTATTTGTGACTTTTTAATGAACCTTGTAGGTCACGTTACGTTGGTTCTCACTCAAGAAACAGTTTACAGACATGAACGTTGGCTTATTTCGAATCTTCTGAAAGCTGCTGGATCGTGTATAACTGCGTAGATTGTATAACTTGTAATAACATAATTTAACTAATTTTATTCAAGCTCCTTGTTAAATTGTATAACTGCGTAGATTGTATAACTTGTAATAACATAATTTAACTAATTTTATTCAAGCTCCTTGTTAAATTATGTACGTGCGAAGATTCTGTAACTTGTAAAAACATATTTAACTAATTTTATTCAAGTTCCTCGTTAAATTATGTATGTAATCGGGTTTTAAGAAAATTGCAATTAATTATTCATTGGAATATTAAAATGACAAATAATTTGAAAAATAAAAAAATAATCGTTAAATTATGTATGTAATCGGCAGGCCCGGTTCTGAGGGGAGACGAGGAAGGCGGTCGCCTTGGGCCCCCAATTTTTTATGAAATTTAGGGGCCCTCGATTTTAGAAAAACAGTCCTTATCAATTAGAATTTAGTGTATATATATATATATATATATATATATATATATATATATATATATATATATATATATATATATATATATATATATATATATTCAGAAAAGAAGAAATAAAAGAAGAACTCCGATGAAGATCCATCTTCAATTCTCCGTTATCTTGTTCTTCTTGTTCTAAGATTATGTTACGGGTGAGCAAAAAAACCGAAAAATCGAAAAACCGAACCGAAAACCGAAAAAACCGAGCCGATATATACCGTCCCGACTTAAAATCGCATATACGGTTAATTTTTTTTGAAAAACCGAAAATATCGGTTTGTGTATGGAGAATAAAAAAATTACCGAACCGATTTCCCGAACCGATTTATACAAAATAATGTCTTTTTTAATATATAGTATAAATACTTACACTAACGTGCCTCTATCTTTCGAGTGTTCATATGACATGTTTTTCTATTAATTAATTTTGGATTGTTACATGTTTTTTATTAGTTAATTTTCGGTTGTTATTTGTTAATTTTCTCTAATAAATATAATGAAAGTCCAAAAATATCGGTTTTATGTCGAACCGATTCGAACAATTAGACGAAATCGAAACCTAAAATAAACCGAATTATACCGATACCGTTAACCGAAAACCGAAAAACCGATTAACACCGAACCGAAAAAAACCGACATATTCGGTTTTTAAAATATGAAAAACCGATATTATCGGTACGTGTTTGGTTTATTGGAAAAACCGAGCCGTACCGACCCGTGCACACCCCTAGATTACGTAAAAAAAAAAAAAAGTCCAGATTTTCATCTTTGAGGTTATCTTATATAGGTGTAATTAAGAGTTGGTTATATATATGAGTTTCCTTATGTAGTTAAAATTCTTACATTTTTGAGGTTATCTTATATAGGTGTAATTAAGAGTTGGTTATATATTGGAGTTCCCTTATGCAATTAAAATTCTTATAATGCGCAGTTGAGGAACTTCGGACGGTCGTTCAAAATTTAGTTCATTTGGACGACCTTTTCAACCTTCTATTAGATTTTTTCTTTTTCCTTTCGGGATGGCCATCGGAGAATTAGCTGAAATCTCCATACGGCCATCTCAGTTCTATTTTTGGTCTGCGGTTGGTTGTCTACTCATTTTGCTCATTTTTTACCGTACCATTCTCTAAACTCCCGATTCTTCAAGTTGTACATAAAATACTATAATCAAGTCATTAAGCATAATTCAATCAATAAAATTCCTCAAAAATCCTCATAAGAAAATATAAATTGGGTGTAACACTTGCACTCAACACCTTTAGAAAAAACTGCCCCAAGTTTTTTAACCTATTATGTTATATTACTTCGAACAAAAAAAAGACAATGTTGCCCCTGCTAGGGCTCCCGTTTCAAAGATCTACATAGTTCGCCGTGGGCTCCCGAATTTGTAGGAACGGGCCTGGTAATCGGGTTTTAAGAAAAAAATAATAAAAAAATATCGGGTTGGCGCCACTTTGACAATTGTTAATGTTGGTATAGTTTTGTAGTTTGTACATGAATAATTAGGGTAATTAAGCAATTTTCCCGAGTCCTAATTGTAATATGAATATCACACAAGCTGCGATTTTTTCTTCCCCTTTACTTGTGAAATGACAAATATACCCCGGGTATTTACAGTAAGTATCTGTATTTGCATCAACCCGGCGTTTATCTCTCTATCAATTTAATTTCTTCCTCCTTAAAACAAACCCGCAGCGCCGACGAGACGCCGTCCGAGGTTATTTTTATCAGCCGTGTATTTGGTTTGCTTACTCATCTCTGTATTCGTTTTAATTTTGTTTGCTTGTTTAGTTTTTGTTGATAATTTCATATTTTGGGGCAAATTATTCGTTGTACAATCACTTTTCAGATTTTGAAGGTGGAGTAATTAGTATAATGTTGATTATACTGTTTCTTCAGATATAATTGGTATTTTTTTTTGAAAGAGTTTTAGTATGAAATTTATTGAATTAAGATAAAATTGAACTGTTGATCGAAGAGACTAACTAGGTTTTGATGTGCAATTTCCGATTTTTAAGCTGTTTTATAATCTTCTTATTGTTCTTGCTCAAAGATCACTACTATCAAGTTCATCTTAAGTAGATTTTTCTGCATTCACTATGGTAAAAGTGTATTCATTTATCTCTACAGAGATTCATATTTTTAAGTGTGTAATCAATTACTCCCTCGAATATGACAGGCTAAGAAGCTCAAGTGGAGGCTTAGCTGCTTTACAAGGTCAGGTAGGTGTTTGTGTAAGTTCTCTGCACTTGAAGCTAATTTTATAAAAGTTGTCTTTATTTTGATCCAACGGAGAACTGTCCAAGTATTCAAACTTATGTTTATTACGTATCTTGCTTATCAGCTTGGGAAAACTTTTTTGATATTAATCGAGCATTGTGAAAACCATAGTAATACTAGAGTCGAATTTTATTAGCATTTCCTTTTTAGTTCTTAAAAAGCAAACACGGAAAATTTGGTTAGCAATTACTACTCATTAGCAACCAAGATTTGAGATAGCATTGGGAAAAGAAAGGAAAAAGGTGAATTTGGATTTTTTGGGTGCATTGAATTCCTATTAGAATTTCTGATAATCTCAAACTTGTAATGCCCATGACAGAAAGATCGTCAACGCCAAAGATGGTGAAGGGGTTATATCGATTTACATTGGAGAAATATTCCAAGTGTAAGGGGATCGGGGAAGGAAACTTCTTTCTTAGCAATTGTTTTACTGTTGGAGGCTACAAATGGGCTATTGCTATCTATCCCGACGGAACATCACAAGACAAAACTCTTGGTGGAGAAAAATATGAACATGGGCATGTCTACTTTGATCCTTATGTCACTCTTGTCAGTGAAAGCGATAATGGAGTTTCTGTATGTATGAAGATGTCACTCCTCAATCAGAGTGGAAAGGGTAGTCATTGGACTGTATGTAACATTGATCCATGTGTTATTTCCACCCGTTTTAGTAAGGGCTTCCCTTGCTTTATAGATAGAGATGTTCTTGAGGAATCTTCCTTGTATCTCAAGGATGATTGTTTGAAGATTGAATGCACACTTACTGTTGTGACGCCTTCTGAATCTGATGACAAGATCCGAACAACGAGTGCCGCTTCGAACTGCGATTTCGATGGTGATGTGGGAGATGATTTTCTTGCCATGTTGACGTCTGGTGAATGTTCTGATGTTGTTTTGAATGTGAATGGTGAGAAATTTCATGCACACAAGTTTATATTATCGGCACGCTCCTCTGTCTTCGATTCTATGTTTGCAAGTCACGTTACGGTTTCTGATCAACATGAAATTGTCATCAGAGACGTCGAGCCTTTGGTGTTTAAGGTAATAATAGCACCCACCCACCCACCCTTCATTTTCTTCTTTTTTTTGGAAAAGCAACTCTTCGTAAATGTATATTTGATGTTGACTATATTTTTGGCAGGTTTTACTGCACTTTATATACTCTGATACTTTACCAGAAAATGAGAGGAGGTCTTTGATGGCTGGATATGCTTTCGGGGCGTCTTTGTCGAGCACAATCGGAGCGAAATTGCTTGCAGCAGCAGATAAATACGACATTAAGCGTCTCAAAAGCATATGTGAATCTCACCTGTGGAGGAGCATTTCTCTAGGCCGATTTCCCGAGATTCTCTCACTAGCGGAGACTTTTAACGCAACTGAGTTGAAGCGTCTCTGCTTTAAGTATGCTGCGGATAACTATGATGGTAATGTAATTATTAGTTGTTTAGTTTATCTAAACTTTTCTTTACGGAGATTATTATAGTAGGAGGGATTAAATTAACGAGTGACGATTATATTATATTGCAGTTCTTGCCGAGTTGGGCAGTTTCAGTTACTTTCAAAAGGATTGCCCGTCGTTGCTCAATGAAATTGATGACTACATTCGGATCGGGAGATAATCAAGTGCCCCTTGCTGCTCAGTTGTGTGGATGACCACGAGACGTTTTCGAGTACTGTTTGTATTTTGTTTCCAAGGATGTTCTATCAATTAAATTATGGTAAAATACACTTTACCCCCTTGTAGTTTGAAAATATATAGTTACCACCTTAATTTAACGGTCAACTTATTTGACTATTAACGGTGTTAGTAGTAAATTAATTTATATTTTTATCCTCACATTCAATTTGTTTTAATTTTCTTTATCATATGACATCTTATTTTTATATTATTAATAAATATTAAATTTTAATGAATATTTTAGATTATTTAGTATTTCAAATATTGGATGAAATATAATCTTCATTAATATTTAAATTTAAAAAATATATTTCTTCGTAATGTCAAATTTGGTACATTTAATTGTAAATAAAAGTGTTGAAAATTAAAAAAATTAATTGAATATAAATAAATACTGAAATGGGCTCCAAACCATTCAATGGAGCCCGCCCCAGTAATGAAGCCCAGATTGTGTATGTTCCTTTGGAACGGCATACATACCACGTGGCTGAATTAAAGTTGGCCACGTAGGCTAAGATTCTCTTTTTTAATCACATCCGCACATCACTCCTTGGGGACCAATTCACACGTCTCAGCCGTTCGATCAGCCTCAAAAGAACTATTACCTACGTGGCATTAAATAATTCCTGAACCTTGCATGGCCAGCCCTCATGGCTACCTAGCTGCTCCAAGTTTCCACAAAATACGATTTTTTAATTATATATATATATATATATATATATATATATATATATATATATATATATATATATATATATATATATATATATATATATATATATATAGATAGTTGAGACTAGCAAAATTCTATTAATTTAGCAAAATATTAAATTATTGAACTAAAAATTTAGTGTATTTTTACCAAGTGGAAATCGAAAAGGTTATTATTTAAGCGATGTGATTAATTTATTGAGGTTCTACTGCATATATATTATTTGGAGTTTCGATTTCCATTTCAACATTATATTTCCCGTTAATGGACATTAAGGACCGTTAAAAAATAATTCTCAAATGTATTATAATTTATATACGGAGTAAGAGTCTCTAGAAAATAATTTATTAATAATCTTATAATATTATTATATCTTAGGTCTCGTTTGCTTGGTGTTATTAACCTCTATTAACTAAATAGTAATGGTTAGTAAGATGTTTGGTTGATGAGATTCGTATTTAGTCAAGCCCGCTACTATACTCAAAGCCCGCAATTAAGTGTTATTATTTGGTTAAATTAGTAGCACCCCTCCCCCTGCGATTAATTTGTGGGGTTGATTAAAAGAGGAAAATAAAATTTTATCCTTAAAACAATATCTCAAATTTTTTAATTAAAATACGTTTTAGACAATTCACATTAAATACCAGAATTTAACAAATTTAATACAAGATTTAATCTAACGAATCAAACATCTTACTGACTAAATAATTAATTAGTCAGTGAGATATTAATCCAATCTCACCTAATCCAATGTAATCCGATATAGGTAAGCAAACGAGGCCTAAATCTATTATATTTTTTCAGATATTTATTTACTAAAAATTCTCCAGAAATTCTAAAACTCTTTAAGATTTGTTTTTTTCTGAAAACTTTGGGAATTAATTTCCATATCTTTTGGGAGTTATATATATGCTCGAAAGATTATTTAAGAAAAAGAAAATATTTTTTTCATATTACAAATTGGTATGTATATATATAGTGAGAATGTAATTTATATAGGGTAGCAATCAAATTATTATTAATTAACTATACACGTGCACGAAAATTGCTTATTCCCCAACATAACCTTAGAGAGAGTAGTAGGTTGCAGCTTTGCAAATTGTCACCCATTATGTGATTGGACAAGAGAAGCCAAATCATTACTTTTTTGAGATGTGTTTCGAAAAGTTCCTTCAATTTAATTTTTGGTTAATTATGCCTGTTTTGTTTTTACTTACACAATTTTAATTTTACATTCCAATTAATTAGTATTTCATTTTTTTAACCGATCGGTATTAAATTTACATATATGGCATGCCGATTTTTTTGTAGATGCAATAACAAGAGAAATAATTAATCTTGTGAACTTATATTATGAAAAAAAAAATCATTAATCAGAAGGTTTTTCCATCCACGTATTGGCTCGTTGCTCTCATATTGTAATATTTTTTTCATAAATATTGAAAAATATTGTCCAAGAAGTTTAATTTGAGAACATGTAAGATTAATAAATTAATTAAAAAGCCCTTTTGTACCCATATGCAAGTTAATTTTTTTTCTTTCTTTATTTATTTATATGTAACTTTTTGACTGAAACCCTAAAACTAACTGACTATTAAAGGAAAAATGGATGGAGGGGTGTGTATATGACAAAGATTAAACGTTTGGGGTATAATTGCCAAAAGACAAAAATCAGAGGACAGATTACCATTTCTGGTAACTGCCTCTGTCACTCCTAGCACACACTGCAGCACACACTGCTGCTTTGTTTCCTCTCCCTTTCTCCCCGTTTCTCTCTCTCTTCTTCGCCGGTCTTTCTTCCCGTCGCTCTCTCTCTCTCTTCTCTCGCCGGTACGGTCTTTCTTCCCGTCGCTCTCTCTCTCTCTCTTCTCTCGCCGGTACGGTCTTTCTCCCCGTCGCTCTCTCTCTCTCTCTCTTCTCTCGCCGGTACGGTCTTTCTCCCCGTCGCTCTCTCTCTCTCTCTCTCTCTTCTCTCGCCGGTACGGTCTTTCTCCCCGTCTCTCTTCTCTCGCCGGTACGGTCTTTCTCCCCGTTTCTCTCTCTCTCTCTTCTCTCGCCGGTACGGTCTTTCTCCCCATCTCTCTCTCTCTTCTCTCACGCCAGTTTTTCTCCCCCCGTATTTCTCTCTCTTCTCTCTCTCTCTCTCTCTCGATTTCTCTCACAGTTTGATCGGAGATGGTGAATCTCAACACGATGGGGAATTCCCGAGCTGCATTGTTTTTTTGGTCAGTTATAGGTTTACTATGTTCGCTCGTGTTTCCGGTCACCACTGTTAGCCCGTCGGCCGGGAACGGCGTTCTAGCGGCGGCGATGGCTGGGGCAGCCATCGTTACCCTCGTCCTTTACCCCGTCGGTTTTGTATACCTTCGGCGCTCGAGTTTCATGCGCGTTCGAAGGGGTGGGTGTACGGTCGCTATCACGGCGAATATATTCGTCTCCATTGTTGCCGTGAGTGTGGCGGTGCTCCATCATGTGTCTGCACGTGCGATCGGAGCACAGATTTTATTAGTGATTTGGATATTTTGTCTGTTTGAGTTATGCAGGCCGACTTCTGATTACGGGTTTCTCCAGTTCTTCTTACGATTGCCGGTTCAGTGTGCTATCACTGCGACCCTCACCGATGGCATTCACATGGGCGGGGTGATTATCTTCTTCACGGTTTTCGTCTACATTTTTTGCACATGCTGGAGTATCTTTTACTTGGGCAGATATGAGAGAGCCCTGGTGGAGGCGGCTGCTGCCCTTGCGAGGAGAGGTGGTGATTTGGAGGCTGGTGTTCAGGTTGCAGCAGCCGCAGCTGGTGATGCGCCAGCGAATGTTAGGGAGTAGCTAGGGTTTGGTATTCATTGTCTTTGCTGTTATTTGTTGTTTTGTTGTTTTTCTAGAAGAGATCGAGTTAACTAGTAGTTAAGTGATAATTAGTGTTTTTTGCTTTCTTTTTGCGACAAGAATTATTTTGCATGAATTAAGTATTTTTATTTTTTGGGATAAGTATTATTGCATGGACTTCAAGTAGTAAATATTTGTTTTTGCAACAATTACTTCTTTTGGTAAATTACAATCACTACCCTTGAGGTATGGTCAAATTACGAAAAAAATCTTCATGTTTGGATAATTACATTTACCCCCTCAACTATGAATCTTTTTACACATATATATATCAACACTTATGGTATCAAATTCAACATAATCTTCTAGATTTCGTGAAAATTCTCTAGTTTGTACTCGTTTTGTGCAAAAATGCAGTTTATGATGCACCGCAATCTGATATATACAAGCCAAAAAAACAAATCTTGTGATCATCTTGATTCAAATTGTTGAGCTTGAATAGGATAAAACGGGTACAAAATCGAGAATATTCCTTATAATTAATCTAGAAGATTCCTTTAATTTTCACACCGCAAAGGCGGACGTATAATAAAGATTTATAGTTGAAGGGGGTTTGTAATTATCCAAAGACGAGGGGTGGTTGTAATTTATCCTTAATTATATTCTCTTTTGGGAATTGATCACCATTAATGTAATCGATCATATTTTTTTTTTGTCTTTTCTTAATAGCAAATACTAAATAGTACTCTGCTCAAACTGAAATATTTTAAATTTAAAAAGTATAGTTTCTCCCTTTATTTTAAATTGTCTAGAATATTTTAAACATTTTAGATCTTAATTAGGTTTTAGTCGTAAATATGAAAAGTATGTCTGCTTCATTATATTAATATAAGGTATAACATTATGTTAATTAAATGGATTATTACGTACCCTAACACAATCGCATGTATCAGGGAAAAACTCTGCTACAGCAAATATTGTTGCAGCCTTTTCAGTGACAAAAAGTCCAAAACAATATTATCTGTCACGTACGTTCATATATAATATACATAGGCATTATTAATTTTACATGGTACTTACGTACAAAATATACATACGTAAATATTTCATGACTCATTAATTGGTCCCATTCCATTCATAAGATTACTAAATTTATCTTATGAATTTCATCCATAATGCCCTAATTTATCCAATATTTGGGCAAATAGATTTTCAAATACAGTGTTGAAGCATATGATTTGCTTGATAGTTGAATTAAATTAACATTAATTCATGCCATTAATAGTATATTCCATTTAATGTTTGAGGGGCGTCTCAATTCAAATGACCCCTTAAAAATGTTTGATGAATCATTAATTGTTCCATAATATTTTTAATTTTTTTTTTGTAAAGTCTTGATTCTCCCTCCGTTCCAAAATTAACTGTCGCTTTGAAGAGGTTTTGATGCAGAGGTGGCGGAGGCGGAAGTGGGTGGGTGGAACAACGAGGGGAGTCAAACTCACAGCGCTATGATGTGCGATGGATTTTGGCGTTTCGAGGTCGTTTAGGCCTTCAAAATGACGTTTTTGCTATTTTAGGAAAATTTTGAATAACTCATAATTAATTCTAGAAAAATCGGATTTGAATTTCCCAAGTTGGGTTGTTTCCAACTCTCGGTATTCTATTAGGTTTAGGAGTTATTTCGTTTTTGTCTATTTTGGTAAATTTCTCGTTTTCCTAATTTGATTAGGTTTTTCGTTTTCTTTAGTATAAATATTTACTCTAGGGTTTATTTTTTAGCATCCATCATTATTAATAAAATTTCTGAGTTTTCTCTCAATTATCTGGTGGATTCCAGAGTTATCGTGTTTTATAGGATTAATTCGTAGAAATTAATTCTTTACCGTGCTTACATTCTGCGTCAGTTTTTCTTGTTCCATATTATCTGTCACTTTAAAATTCCAATGATGCATTAATTACTGTTTTCTCAATTATGCCCTTATTAGCTGTTACTCTTAATTAGTTGAGATATAATTAATCACATAGGTATTTTAGTCATATTACATGTATTTTCCTAAAATCCACGCATATTTATTAATTTTCTTAATATATGCGAAACACCCTAAAGCGACAATTATTTTGGAACGGAGGAAATATAGAAGATTAATTTCTGGAGAATATCGGTAAATAAGAATATCTCCAATTGAAATACGTATATATTTGTGGAAACCTCGAGTTGCCATGTTGGGTGGCCATGCAAGTTTTTAGTTACGTGTGAAGGTGGTCCCACCTCTTTCTTTGGAGTCATATATAACAGCATGGAGGAATGTTGTGGAATTATTTTAGGCCACGTAGGCAAGAGTTCTGTTGAGGTTGATCCAACGGCTGAGGCTTGTGAATTGGCCCTCAAGAAATGATGTGCGGATGTTATTTAAAAGTTCCTGCCGAGTAACACAGCAGAATACCGACGAATGAGATTTAGCCACGTGGTATATTGGCCGCGCAATATTTGGAGCATCCAACCACAATTTGGGCTTCATTTCGCTCCATTGAATGATTTATAGCCCATTTCGGTAGTCGGGTTGAAACTTGAAGCCCAACATTCATTCATGTTTATCCAAATACTGTCCAAAAATTTATATATATATATATATATATATATATATATATATATATATATATATATATCAATTTTGTGTTTTACTGTATTCGGAAACTTTAATTTGATCGGATTATGAAAATTTTCAATTTTTCCGAATACATATTAATATTAATATTTAAAGTGTATTTTTTTTGGAAAATAATCACAGTTTTGAAATTATTTTCAGAAATTAAAATTAGATCGAAGATCAATCGGTTTCATATATATTTCAAATCCGATAAAATGAAATCGGAAATACCCGAATTTTCAAATTTCCGAATGAAAAAAATTGCGTTCTAATTTTCACCCGGAACCATAACTATCAATTGTTGTTTTTATTTTTTATTTATTTAAAAAAAATGTGGTCACATTTCAACTCAAGAAGTGTGCAAACGGGTATTTGAGAATTCCTCTCATTGGGCAAAGAGATACTCAAATTTAGTGTTGAAGGGTATGATATGTTTGAATTTTGATAGTTGAATTAAATTAACATTCATGCCAATAATATATTCCATTTAATTGAAAGATTACTTAATCATAATTGAGAAAGAGAAGAAGATATTCTACATTTAATTGAGGAGTGTTGAGTCACAATATATATAATACACCCATCATCTATTGTATTTACTCATTCCAAATAATTAAGAAGAAAAAAATTCCAATCCACGACAAGTTTAGGGATTAGGGTTTGTTGTGTTGTCCTAAAGGGCAATGGAAGGCTCGACTTTGGCTTCGGAATCTGCTTCAGTAGCCGTGAGAGTAATCGAAAAGGGATCCCACCTTTTTGTAGCGAAGAATTACTCCCTTCACAAAGGAAAGAATGGAGTAGACAAAGAAATTGAGAGTGAAGAATTTATAGTTGGTGGCCATACATGGACAATTCGATTCTATCCCGTAGGAAAAACAATCGGAGATCACAATTCCGGTTTTGCATCACTGTTTATATTTCTCAAGAAACCGACTAGTTATCCCGTTCGATTTTTATACGACATGACCGTACTGGATCAATCAAATAAAGGCAAAGATTATTGCGGTTACTCGAATTTCAAAAGCTACCCTTATTTTGGAATCGTATTGTTTAGGCCCGGAAGTAGTGCCATGTTTGGATGTCCTCAATTCATTAAGCGAAAAACACTTGAATCTTCTCACTATTTGAAAGACGATTGTTTGAAGTTTCGTGTCACTATTGGAGTTTTGAGTTCTCGAAACCATAATCTCCATCTTATAAAGGTTCCGGAATGTTCTAATATCGGAGCGGATTTCGGGGAGTTGTTGCACAATAAGGAAGGGGTTGATGTGTTTTTTAAAGTGGGAAATGAGAGATTTTGTGCTCATAAGTGGATATTAACGGCCCGTTGCCCTTTATTTCTCCGGCATCTTCAGGATCATTGCAAGGAAATTGAGATTACGGATATGGAACCTAGGATATTCAAGGTATCATGCTTCTTTTGTTTGTGTTATCAATGCCAAAAATTATGGTTTGTTGTTTGTTGCAAGGAAATCGAGATTACGAATTAAATTTTTTGTTTTTTACTTTGTTAATTACTTTCTTCGTTTCAAAATAAGTATCTTTTGAGGTTAGTGCACTTCAGTTAAGAAAGGGAAAAATAAGAGTGATTGAATACTCTCAATTTTAGGTTAAAAAATCTTATTTGACAAATTAACCCCCTTTGTGTCTTTTCATATGTCTTTATTACTTCATTAATCTGTCAGTAATAGTAGGGCCGGTAAATTAGAGTTGATAAAAAAATATCCCATCTTTAAATTTTAAAGTGACACTTACTATTGAAAATAAAAGAATTGGTAATTGATTTGTTTATTGAAGTTGCTAAAACAACTTTGTTATTGTTTAAGTTTGCTCACTATTTCATTTTTTGTAGGCTATGCTATGGTTTGTGTATACAGGAAATATTCAGGAGGAAGACGATGAAGAATATTCTAATCCGTTGATGCTCGAATCTTTTATGGGGAAGATGCTTGCAGTAGCCGATAGATATGAGTTCAAAGGACTTAAAAATATATGCGAATTTCGTATTTCGACAAGAATTTCCGGAAAATCAGTTCCATACTTGTTGCATTTAGCACAACTTTATAATGCTAATGAATTGAAAATGGCATGTGTCAGATTTGTAGCTGAAAATGAATCTGGATTAGGTATTATTTTTATTTTTTATTTATTATTTTTTATTATTATTATTTATTTTTTTATGTTGTAAAAGTAATTTGGTTGGTGTGGATTTTTCAGAAATCATGGATTCTAATGGATATAAATATCTCAAAGAAACTTGCCCATTATTATTTCTAGAGTTGGCTTATAGAGAAAAGGGTTCAATCAATAAACATCAGGTAATTAGGCTTGGACGACTTAATTATTTAATTATTAAATTGTATTAATTAATAATGTTGTTTTGTTTAATATTATTTAATTATTCACATGATGTTAATTTGTTCATATATATATAGGAACGTGATTTATGCAGCAAATTGTTATCTTCGGTGAAGGGTAGTTTTGTAACTTTGTTAGCGCCTGAAAATAAAATTGATGAGAAGAACAAGATAAAGAAGAAGGCGTAAGTTTGGCTTTATTATTAATTAAATGCTGATTTTGATTTGACTCTTTTGTTGTAGCATTCATTATTACATAAATAAATACATTATGGGGTTTCTTTTTATTTATTATTTATTGTTTTTAGTTTAATTTTTTTTTGTTATCTATTGTTTTTTATTTATTTATTGTTTTTAGTTTAATTTATTACATAAACAAATACATTATTGTTTTTGTTATCTTTGGTTTATATATATACAAATTATGTGATGGTCAATGGTCAATCATAATCGATAGCTAATATTTACTCTCACAAATCACAAGAGCTCCAAAATGTTAATTAGGTCCAATTAGAAAGACTACCCTTAAAATATTTTATCAACCAAAAAAAAGGAACGGATTTAAATAAATTATAAAACCGAACTACTCAATGTTCGATTTGAGATTAAACTTGAACACGAGTTTTTATTAATAAAAAATAGGTTAAATTACAACCATCCATACCAGGTACAGTCAAATTATGAAACTCCCCTTCTGTTTGAGTAATTACAACCTCCCCCAACTATAAATCTTCTTACACGTCTATCCTTGCGGTATCAAATTTAGTGAAATCTTCTAGATTGTATGGAACATTATCACTTTTGTACCCATTTTATCTCATTTGAGCTCCACATTTTGAAGCAAGATGATCATAATATATGTTTTTTGGCTTGTATATATCAGATTGTGGTGCATCAGAAATTGCATTTTGCACAAAATAAATACAAACTAGAGCGAATTCCACGAAATCTAGAAGATTATGTTAAATTTAACACCATAAGGATGGGGGTGTAAGAAGATTCATAGTTGATGGTGGCAGATGTAATTATCCAAACAAAAAAGAATTTTCGTAATTTGACCATACATCACGGGTGGTTGTAATTTTTACCTAAAAAATATGAATCTCGATTCATCACACTCAAGTTCAATTAATTAGAGAAAAAAATGATAACGTATGTAAAACAAAGCTTGATAAAAAGAAAGAAGAAAAAAGAAAAAAGTAAAAGTAGTAGCTCTTTGTTATAAATTACTATTTTAACTATTAATTGGGGGTTGGATAAAGACAAAATTCGATTATTATGACATTTATCCCAAATGAGTACAACTATAATAACTTCCACTTCAAGGAAGAAATTAAAATTAGTAATGGATGCATCAGTTGTCAAACTTATGCACCGATTTAGTTAGCGCATTTGGTAACGTAAGTAATACCAAATATGTCAAAATAAATACATAAATAGATAATAATAATAATAATAATAATAATAATAATAATAATAATAATAACCAAAACGATTTAATTGGTGTTTGTCGATGTTATAACTATCAAATAATGTTTCTCTAAGTTCTGCACGTTTTTTCTCAATCTATGTAAATTAGGGTTGTAAAAATGACCACTTTCTGTTTGTCCTTGATGAAAAAGGAAAAGTGCATAACGATTTATGTACTCGACCAAGTTTGTTAAAAAAATAAAAGGGTAAATTACAACTACCCCTAATGTATGGTTAAATCACAAAAAACCCCCCACTTGTTTGGGTAATTACAAACACCCCCTTAACTATAAATCTTCTTATATATCGTGGTGCATCAGAATCTGCATTTTTGCACAAAAACGAGTACAAACTAGAGAACATTTCGCGGAATCTAAGAGATTATGTTGAATTTGACACCATAAGCATGAACGTGTAAGAAGATTCACAGCTGAGGGGTAGTTATAATTATCAAAACATGAGGGCTTTTTTTCGTAATATGCCGTAACTCAGGGGTAGTTGTAATTTACCCTAAAATAAAAGTAGGGTGTTTGACTTATTGTGTAATTTGAAACTTTATATTTTGACTTTTTATAGAACCTCGTGTATATATTGTCTTCTCCAAAGCTCCGTGACACTACATTGATCTAAATATGACCTTTTTTAAATGTAAATATAAACTTTATTTTTTAGTTCTTCCTTTGAAATAAATTCATCTTAAAATGGATATACATTCAAAATCAAGAAAAAATAGGGGCAAGATTTTCTTTTTAATTTCCTAATATAACTCAAAGTCATATTTTTTTTAGTTAGTCTTATAAGTCAAAGTCATATATGTACATATGTTTTATCCATATTCCATATTATATTTGTTTTTTTGCACATAAATTTTGCTTCTTAAAAGGATTGTAAATTGAACTATATATTTTCTGTATGGTTTTTTCTTCATAACTATCTAGATGCACTTTACTTGCACATAAGTATTTCTTAAAATGAAAAAAGATGGTCCTCAAATTTTTAATTTGTCAATGCACAACGTCACCATGAAAAGAAAAAGAAAAAAAGAAAACATTCGTTAATTAAACATTTTCTCCATATTGATATATAGTACGTACTAACATAATTTAGGGCTTCATCTACAACATAAAAAAACATTTGCTAAATATTTTCTCCATATCTCTCTCTCTAAATTTCGCTCTCTCTCTAGAAATGGATAACACCAACATGAAGGAGAAACTGTACCGTGTCGGAAACCACAAACTTTGCACCCTTGCATGGGGCATTGTTGGACTGTGTTGCTCTGGTGCAGCACCGTCGTACTTAATGATCAACCAAGGATCAAAATCGGTGGTCAAGACGACGATTTGTGTTCTAGTGTTCGTGAACCTGTTTTATTTGGGAGGATATGCAGCAAGAGACACCTATTTCATGCGAAAAGGGATGATGGCGTATAAGTACGGATGGGTTGGCAACTCGATCGGGGATGAATTACGTAGTTTCTGGAATTGTCGTATTTGCAGCTGTGAAGCACGAAATTACTATCAACATGGTGTATATATGGACAGTTGCTGATGTGTATGGGGGTTTTTGGATTGGTAGAGCTTTCGAAACCGGTCACGGATTTTGGATTGCTCCAAGTTTCCCTACGGCTGCCTGTCCAAACAGCTGCCGTCTTGGTTCATAAAGGTGTTGCGAATTGGCATGTGCTTCTTCTCTCTAGTCTCGTCTTGTTTTTCTGCACGCTTTGGCAAAGTGTTTATTTACACTCATATGATCGGCCGGTGGTTATTCAAGGTGCGGGGCCCGCACAGAACCAGGCGCCGGTCTTACCACTAGTTGACAATCCAAGTGAGGGCGGCGATCAAGTCTCACCTCCGGCGGCATAGGCTGGGCCGTGATCAGTATGCATGCAAAATAATATATAAAATAAAATATGGGCATGCTACGTATATATATATATGTGTGTGGTTTGTTTTTTTGCATTTTTTCTCATTAATTTAGGTTATGTGTGTGTGTGTTTTTTTTTTTTGGTCAATTAGGTTATGTGTGTTGGTGTGTTAAAAATTGGTATGTTTGGGAATTTTAATTTATGCAGCATATAGTGGATTGATGTTTTATGTAAATAGAACTTAAATAAATATTAATTATTATATTGTTTGTCTTTTGTCCACTCTCTCTCATTTTTTCTTTTATTTAATTGTCACTTGAATTATGAATTTTGAATATTTAAGTGAACTCGATCGGGATTAAGAAAGAAAAAGATTAAATATTTTGAGGTTAGTTCTGATTAAATTCTAGAATTTTAAATGATGATTTTAATTTAGCCCTGAAATCATTTCTATTTATGAATTAGCCAGGCCTCTAAAAAATGAATTTAAAAAAAGGAAAGCTTGATATATGTATATGGCACTTGATCAAGTATGTAAAAAATAGGCATAATTAACATTAATCTTTGAAGTTAAAAGTAATATCATATTCAATATTCAGTAAAAAAAATATTAATTCCCATTCCGGAGCAACTTAACTAAATTTGGGTATTTATTTTATTTACGTGTTGGAACTAAATATCGTTACATACGCGGGAATATATATATATATATATATATATATATATATATATATTCTGATTACTATGGCATATAGCTTCGAAATGTCAAACAGTTACTTATGTCGTTAGGGTGATAGTGCAATTTCTGACATTAAATAACGAATCATACAAATTAAATGTTGTGAGCAATGTTGTTAGAACCGGACCGAACCGGCCGGTCTGACCGGTTCGACCGTGACCCGACAATAAAGTGGTCCGGTCTAACATTTAAAACCGGAAAAATCAAAAACCGGGGTCAAATGACCAAAATCCGGTTCGACCGGGTAAAACCCGAGAACCGCCGAGTCAGTCAAGGAACCCGGTTTTTTGCCAAAACGTCTCGAATCACCGTTTAGTTGGTTATTTGTGGCTAGATTTGAGCGAACCTTCACATATTTAGTAGTGGGTGGTCGGATCTAATCATGAGCGGTCGAAGGATTGTCAGATATGAACATGGGTGATCGAATAGGGGTGACCGATTGTCGGATTTGAAGAATAAAAAATGGAAAAAGATAGAATATAAGCAATAAAATATAGTAAAAAAGTGAGGTGAAGTAGATAAAAGCGAAAATAATAATTCGGAGATTAAAAATATAAAGAAAATAATATTTTTAAAACATTAAAATTAATAAAATAATAGCATATTAAAAAAAATCAAAAACCCGGTTGAACCGGTTCGACCCTATAAACCCATGACCCAAATGGTGGTCCGGTTCTATAGCCGGTCCGGTTCTGATAACATTTGTTGTGAGCAAATTAATATCCTAGTAATTAATAATATAAAATTAAGTCTAATTAAGAACCAAAAATCCAAATCCCCTAACTTGAAGTAGGCGTGCCGCGTGCGTCATTGACATATTTTCTATATATGGAGTAAGTAATACATTCCAAATAATCCGAATCTAATTAATTACATTTAAAATCGAATTAAAGCTTATGATTTTGTATCAATGAATTTAAATAGAAATGAAAATAATTCCACAATCACAAATTAAATTTGATACACAATGACATTTAAAAATATTGTAGAGGGAGTCCATGGATTCACATTGGAGAAATACTCGTTGTGTAAGGGCTTCGGCGTAGGAGAATGCTTTCAGGGTAGCAACAATTTCACCGTCGGAGCCACACGTGGGCTATTTACGTCTTTCCCGAGGGGACAATATCGGACAAAACCCACGGTGGAGACAGATACGAACAAGGACACGTGTACTTTGGTCTTCATATTCGTCTTGTCAGTAGTAAAAGCGACAAAGTCCTTTTACGTTTTAAGATGACGATACTCGACCAGAGTGGTAACGGCGATCATTGGACACAGTCTTCGCTTCACCTCTCCCCTGTCTCTATCGCCCCACTTCAGGATTCAAACTTCCCATGCTTTATCGATCGAGAAATTCTCGAAAGTAATAATTCTTCCTATCTTAGAGATGACTGCATCAAAATCGAATGCACAATCGGGGTTGTGGGCCCGCCCGACACGCGATTAATCTCGATCCCGAAATACTGCAACGATGTTGGAGTCGATTTTCTTGCCATGTTCAAGTCAGGGGAAGGTTGTGATGTTGTTTTGAATGTGAGGGGACATAAATTCCGTGCACATAGGGTGATTCTATCGGCACGCTCCTCGGTTTTTAAGTCCATGTTTGCTCCTAGTAAAAAAGAAATAATCATCGGAAACGTCGAGCCTCGGGTGTTTAAGGTAATTTGTTGAAACAAGTACTCCATCTTTCCCATTTTAGTACACATAATTTAGGGCAGAAATTTAATAACTATTGATATATTTTTAGGAGAAGAATTACTAAAATACCCTTGTCATTAATTATTTCTTAACAACTCGCTATGGTTGATATCTTTAAATTAATTAAGAGTTGAATTTTCGATCGTAGAATAATTTTGGTTTCTCTTTATATGTAAGGCATTACTGCACTTTATATACTCGGACACTTTCCCGGAAGATGAAAAGTGTTTGGTGGATGGATATGCATTTGGGGCGGCATCGGTATCGAGCACAATGGCAGCAAAATTGTTTGCAGCAGCAAATCAATATGATATGAAGCGTCTGAAAAGCATTTGTGAATCTCATTTGTGGAGGAGCATTTCTCTTAAACGCTTCGGCGAGATTTTGTCGCTAGCGGAGCTGTGTAATGCGCCCGATTTAAAGCTTCTTTGCTTCAAATATGCTGCTGAATACTATGATGGTACATATAGTTGTTTAGTTTTTAATTAGTTTTATTATTATTATTGAATTATGAGTAATAATTATATACATTGCAGTTTTAGCCGAGTCGGATAATTTGAGCTACCTTGAAAAAAACTACCGGATGCTGCTCGATGCAATGAATGACTACATATCAAAAGAAAGATCGTTATTGTTGCATCACAACAAGGATCGAAGATGAAGAAATAAGTTTCAGTTAACGGTGGCTTACAATTTATTCGATAATCCAAACGTGTATAAAAATAGACAATACAATCATCAAATTAAAGAAGTAATAAATCCCAAGGAACTATCTACTTGTCGAATCCGATTATGTAACGTTTTCATATATTCGAAATCGACTGTAACATGAATCCAGCTTCCCAGTACATTAAATGAACCCAAACATTCTTGCTTCATATAGATGTACAAAAAACTTCTATCAATTATGTATTTCCAATCCATTAAACTGCAAATTGCATACATAATCAATCGGTTGAAAAGTTCATCAAACTCAAAAACAATATTGGCATATTGGCATAAATAATCTATATATAAAACATAAACTTTTTATCAAAAACTAAACTATCTTGGATGACAACCAAATATATAAAATGTAATGTTTTTAACTTGGGGTTAGTTAGTATATAAACCAGTGTTCTAAAAATCGGCCGAGGCGGTCGATTAATCGGCCGCCTCGGCCGAGGCGGTCCAAAACCTTTACGATTTTAGTGTAAAGGTTTGAAAAATCGGTTTTTTGCCTGTGAGGCGGTTTTAGGCGGTCTGAGTCGGTCCGAGGCGGTCTGAGGCGGCTGAGGCGGTCAAACCTTTAAGGCGGGTCAAACTCGGTGGCAAAAAATCGGTTAAAAATCGGTTTTTATATTTTTTTTATTTTTTTTTTATTTTTTTTTATTTTATAATTCAATATAAAAGTTGGATTTTAATAAAAGAAAATATGAGTTTATGCCTTATTTTGTTTATGTTGATTGTTATTGTTAAAGAACTAATGATGTATGCCACGAATGTTCAAGAATAAATGTAAATTCAAAAAAATTGTTTTTTTATTTATATTTTATAAGGATATTTATGTATGATCTTATGATTATTAAACTTTTATTATGTTATTAGGATATATACATGATGGAGATATAACTATGTTTAAATATATTTTTACATATGTTTGGAGTATTAATAAATAATATTTAGAAATATATTATATTAAATTTTAAAAACCGATTTATTTCCGATTTATCACCGATTAATCACCGCCGCACCGATTTATCGTGAGTCGGTGCCTGACCGACTCGGACCCGATTACCGATTTTTACAACCATGATATAAACATGCCCTCAACTTTTTACACAGTGTTTTGATGGGCCCACATGGCTCTTAATGGGCCCAGTACAACTTTTTAACGGCCCAAGATAACTTTTTCATGCACAAGGCCCAGCTTAGTGTTTTTACGGTCCATTCCACGTGGAAAAATATTTATATTAAAACAAAAAAGTGTATTTTGACTAATATATAACCATGTTTTATAAAAATTTCACCTTACGTCAGGGGTGTGGCCGTAATTTACCCTTAAAAATATGTTCTTTGTAATTGGCAATGGTAGGGGATTTTAAACCAAAATAACAAATTCATAGCAGCTTGCAAAATTTACTGAGTTTATTGAGTAACATGCAAAATAACATATAGTTTATTAGGAAGTATACAAGTCCTTTTCTATTCTAAATTATTATATATAGCACTCGAATTTCATATATTCTTAGTCAAATTGAATTGAAATTTTTAATAGTTATGAATAGGGCATTTTCTATTCTAAACTATATATGCGTTTTGATAATTTTTTTGAAATATCATTTTAATAATATCATATTAATTGTATTGTATATTTTGAAAACTTTTTGGAATTAATTTCCATATATTTTGGGAGTTATGCATGGTCAAAAGATTATTTAAGATAAAATTATTTGTTCGTATTTCAAATTGTCATAGTGAGAAGGTAATGCATACTATAACGTAACAATCAAATTATAATTATACACGTGCGCATGCGTGCACCAAAATTACTAATTCCCGAATATAACATTAGAGTACTAGGTTAAAGCTTTGCAAATTATATTGTAACCCTTTATGGGCTCCTTCGACCCTAAACCTAGTGTGTCGTTTCTCGAGCTTTTACGTCAAATATATCTCAGACTTTTTCAAGCATGCATGGACTTTAAACAAATAAATAAATTGTCTTTTCAAGCATATGTATGGACTTGAAACAAATGAATTTGCCAAAAGATTTTAAAATTTTTACACAACCTTGGCTAAAAAAATATTATTTTGGATACTGCTTTACTTCTTTATTTTGAACAAACGGTTGCTTAATATGAACCAACAATTTATAATTTTGAGTAGTGTTTCAAACCGTGAACATGTAATTCCAACCGTGAACAAGGATGTTGTTAACTATAAGTATCACAATTAACAAGCGGTAAAGTAATATGAACCAACAATTTATAATTTTGAGTAGTGTTTCAAACCTTGAACAAGAGATTTTAACCATAAACGAGGATGTTGTCAACTATAAGTATCACAATTAACATATTTAACAAAACAATACTTAATAAAATTGTAGATGAGCGATCCTTTATCACACTGATTGTAGAGTAAATCAAATGAATACCTCATATATAGATTTTCAGTATGAACCAATTTATTTATATTTATCTTTATCTTGTTTTTTTTAAACATGGCATTGAAGCCAAAATAATCATTTGAATTGACTCGTGTGAGATTGGATCCCTTTTTAAAATTTGTATTTTAATACAGTTGATTACTTTCTCTCTCTCTCATTAATTTTTTACATTTTTTAATTATATATTTCAAACTAAGATTTGAAAATTATAGCAAGTGATGTGTGGTCTAAACTATTTGAATTTCAAATTTAGTTTCAGATTCGAAATCGGTGATTCACGGTTCGAAAATGTTTGTTTAAAGTTTGAAACGGATTGTTCACTAATCAGAATGGCCAGCTCCAAAATGTAAATTTTTTGCTTCAAAGTCGAAAACATTCGGATCATAATCGGTTCGAAGGCGTGAGTCTATGATCGCGATTACGGCGAATATATCTGTCTCCATTGTTGTTGTGAGTGTGGCAGTGTTCCATCATGTCTCCGCTCCTGCGATCAGAGGACAAATTCTATTAGTGCTTTGGATATTCTGCCTTTTTGGGGTTTGCAGACCGACATTTGATTACGGGGTCCTTCAATTCTTTCTGCGATTGCCCGTTCAGTGTACCAGTACTATTGCCTACACGGGTGTCAATCACATGGGCGGGGTGATTATATTATGCATTACCTTCTCTCTCGCCCGTCTTTCTCCCCGTCTCTCTCTTCTCTCTATTGATTTCTCTCTCCATTTGATCGGAGATGGTGAATCTCAACACAATGGGGAATTCCCGAGGTGCCTTGTTTTTCTGGTCGGTTATTGGTGTACAGTGTTCGCTTGTGTTTCCGGTCACCACCGTTAGCCCGTCAGCCGGGAACGGCGTTCTAGCGACGACGATGGTTGGGGCAACCGTTGTTACTCTCGTCATTTTCTCTGTTGGTTTTGTATACCTTCGGCACTCGACTTTCATGCGCGGTCGAAGGGGTGAGTGTACGATCGCGATCACGGCGAATATATTTGTCTCCATTGTAGCTGTGAGTGTGGCAGTGCTCCATCATGTCTCTGCACGTGCGATCGAAGCACATATTCTATTTGTTGTTTGGATATTTTGTCTCTTTGAGGTATGCAGGCCGACTTTTGATTACGGGTTTCTCCAATTCTTCTTGCGATTGTCGGTTCAGTGTGCTATTACTGCGACCTACACTGGTAGCATTCACATGGGCGGGGTGATTGTTTTCTTCACGGTTTTCGTCTACCTTTTTTGCACATGCTGGGTATGTTTTACTTGAGCAGATCGGGCTGCTTCCATTGCGAGGAGGGGTCGGGATTTGGAGGATGGTGTTCAGGTTGCACCACCCGCAGATACAAGTTTGGTGCAGAGAGATGCTGACGCGCCACATGATATTAGGGATTAGCTAGGGTTTGGTACTCATTGTCTTTGCTTTCTGTTGTTTTTCGAGAAGAGAGTTAATTAGTAGTTGATAATTTTGAGTAGTGTTTCAAACCGTGAACATAAGGTTCCAACCGTAAACGAGAATGTTGTCAACTATAAGTATCACAATTAACATCTTTAACAATGCAATACTTCATAAAATTGTAGATAAGTAATGCTTTATCACAATGATTGTAAATGAAATCAATGAATACCTACAATCATATATAGATTTTCACTATGAACCAATTTATTTATATTTATCTTCATCTTGTTTTTTTGTAAACATGGCATTGAAGCAAAAATAATCATTTTAATTGATTGGTGTGAGGTTGGATCCCTTTTTAAAATTTGTATTTTTATATAGTTGATTACTCTCTTTCTCATTAATTTTTTACATGTTTTTTTTAATATATATATTTCAAACTATGATTTGAAAATTATAGCAAGTAATGCATGGTCTAAACTATTTGAGTTAAAAAAATTAATTTCCGATTCAAAATCGGTGGTTCACAGTTCGACTATGTTAGTATAAAGTTCGAAACTGAGTGTTCACTAATCAGAACGGCCATCTCTAAAATTAGTTTTTATTTTTTTGGAGAAGTATACTTTTGCACTTGGAGTAGTAAATATTTGTTTTTGCAGCAATTAATTCTATGAGTATATTACATCCACAGACATGGTTAAATTATGAAAAAACTCCTGATGTTAGGATAATTACATCTATCCCTCAACTATGAATCTCCTTAATAGTCTTATTTAGCAACAACTTGGTTCAAACTCGTCACCTCAGCCTCGTTGATCTCTTCAACTCCTTTCAGCACGAGGATCTCAATATCAGGCCTAGGCCTACTCATTTCTTCCCTCTGCAAACGCTCAGTCTCAGCTGCCCTCTTCAGCGCCTCTTCAATCTCGAAGAGTTTGCTGAAATGCAGACTCCAAACAGTCAATACAAAGTAGATGACAACTGAAGCTACAATCAGTCTCCAGTTAACGTCTTTATGTGTAGTCATGTTAATCCTCTTGAAAATCCACAGACCACAACTTTGTACTGGCTGACGAAGGAATTGCTGAACAAGCCCATAATCTGTTCGTGCCCTCGCCACCTCACCAAAGGCGAACACAGAAAAACCAACCATAATCTGAGCTCCAATACCTCTCTGGTTAATTTGCCTTTCGATTGTTATGAAAATAGAAACCGTTGTCATCGTTGACGTCATTGAAAGATCGACGACGAAGTCATTCCTCTCTCGGAAGAATGGCGTTCCCTTGAGCACAAATGCTCCGACGAGATATGCTATCAGTGCCACCATGCATGTGTATGCGCCGAATTTGTACGCATATTCCTTGTCCCCCGGATGGAGTATTAGTGCCGGCGCTGCCGCCGCACAAGCTACCCGACCACCGCCACGGTGAACTCTGTGAACGGGGATGTGCCAAAAGTACGGATCTGCCTCAGCAGATTTTGAGCCATTGGAGAATGATTGACGAAGGGTGAGAGAGAGACTTGGGTGTTTGGAGACTGGGACGATGGTTCGTGCTTGAGTATGTTTTAGAGATAAGAAGAATACTTGTGTGTTTAGGGTAATAAGAACTGATCGGACAACCCGATATATTTGAAGGAAGGAAAGCGGATCCACTCATATCGGTGTCACGTGTTAAATTAAAAACCTAATGACATGTACATGATTTAATCTTTTTTATTATTACTGGGCAAGGATTTAACTAAAATTACTATATTAATATTTACTTGAAGTGTTAAAATGACGATACTTAATTTAGAATTTTTTATATTTTAGCAAATTAAATAATTTTCTGATTTAATTTGTTTTTTTTTTTATCTAAACCTTATTAATTGCTTTTTATTTTAAATAAAATGGAAAATAAAGGAAAATAATAAATATTTATTTTCAATAAAAATATATGGAAGAGAAAGGAAAATAAAATAAATATAAAATGGAAAAGAAAATAAAACATGACCGTAGACATGTTGTCTGAATATTAATTACTATTCTTGTGCAAGTATTTTTCTGATACTCATTTGGGCTTTTGCCAAACAAAAGACCTACTGCTGATCTTTTTTATGTCTCCTCTATGCTCCAACGGCCGAATACTGTCCTTTTTATTTTTATTTTTTCTTCTCGTTTTTCTTTTTCATGCTCTACTTTAATTTATTGTGTGTATGATAAATTGTGGTTTAAAATTTTGTTTACTTGATTACAAGACAATGAAATTAAAGTAAACAATTTATAATTTTGAGTAGTGTTTCAAACCGTGAACAGAAGGTTCCAACCGTAAACGAGAATGTTGTCAACTATAAGTATCACAATTAACATCTTTAACAATGCAATACTTAATAAAATTGTAGATAAGTAATGCTTTATCACAATGATTGTAAATGAAATCAATGAATACCTACAATCATATATAGATTTTCACTATGAACCAATTTATTTATATTTATCTTCATCTTGTTTTTTTGTAAACATGGCATTGAAGCAAAAATAATCATTTTAATTGATTGGTGTGAGGTTGGATCCCTTTTTAAAATTTGTATTTTTATATAGTTGATTACTCTCTTTCTCATTAATTTTTTACATGTTTTTTTTAATATATATATTTCAAACTATGATTTGAAAATTATAGCAAGTAATGCATGGTCTAAATTATTTGAGTTAAAAATTTAATTTCCGATTCAAAATCGGTGGTTCACAGTTCGACTATGTTAGTATAGAGTTCGAAACTGAGTGTTCACTAATCAAAATGGCCAGCTCAAAAATTAGTTTTTATTTTTTTGGAGAAGTATTGTTTTGCACTTGGAGTAGTAAATATTTGTTTTGCAGCAATTAATTCTATGAGTATATTACATCCACAGACATGGTTAAATTATGAAAAAACTCCTGATGTTAGGATAATTACATCTACCCCTCAACTATGAATCTCCTTAATAGTCTTATTTAGCAACAACTTGGTTCAAACTCGTCACCTCAGCCTCGTTGATCTCTTCAACTCCTTTCAGCACGAGGATCTCAATATCAGGCCTAGGCCTACTCATTTCTTCCCTCTGCAAACGCTCAGTCTCAGCTGCCCTCTTCAGCGCCTCTTCAATCTCGAAGAGTTTGCTGAAATGCAGACTCCAAACAGTCAATACAAAGTAGATGACAACTGAAGCTACAATCAGTCTCCAGTTAACGTCTTTATGTGTAGTCATGTTAATCCTCTTGAAAATCCACAGACCACAACTTTGTACTGGCTGACGAAGGAATTGCTGAACAAGCCCATAATCTGTCCGTGCCCTCGCCACCTCACCAAAGGCGAACACAGAAAAACCAACCATAATCTGAGCTCCAATACCTCTCTGGCTAATTTGCCTTTCGATTGTTATGAAAATAGAAACCGCTGTCATCGTTGACGTCATTGAAAGATCGACGACGAAGTCATTCCTCTCTCGGAAGAATGGCGTTCCCTTGAGCACAAATGCTCCGACGAGATATGCTATCAGTGCCACCATGCATGTGTATGCGCCGAATTTGTACGCATATTCCTTGTCCCCCGGCTGGAGTATTAGTGCCGGCGCTGCCGCCGCACAAGCTACCCGACCACCGCCACGGTGAACTCTGTGAACGGGGATGTGCCAAAAGTACGGATCTGCCTCAGCAGATTTTGAGCCATTGGAGAATGATTGACGAAGGGTGAGAGAGAGACTTGGGTGTTTGGAGACTGGGACGATGGTTCGTGCTTGAGTATGTTTTAGAGATAAGAAGAATACTTGTGTGTTTAGGGTAATAAGAACTGATCGGACAACCCGATATATTTGAAGGAAGGAAAGCGGATCCACTCATATCGGTGTCACGTGTTAAATTAAAAACCTAATGACATGTACATGATTTAATCTTTTTTATTATTACTGGACAAGGATTTAACTAAAATTACATTTATTAATATTTACTTGATTACAAGACAATGAAAGTGATTTTCAAATTTAAATATTACTCTTTCAAAATTAATGTTTTTTGTTTATTTTAGAAAAATATATAATTAAATGATTACTTTCTCAGGGGTACGGTGGGGTGTTAATGGTATAATATTGAGACGAATATTAGGGGATATTTATAATAATATACAAATATAAGGGTAGTTTTTGTTTTTCCCTAAACCCTAATCACATTTAGTAAGCTAAAATTGTAATATTCTCTATATAAAAATATTTGTGTTAAATAAAGCGGAGCCTATATATATTATATAGGGGTTGTTTGTGGAAACCCTCACATTACTTTTTTTAATGGAGAGAGATCCAAAATATTTCAGTCCATTAGAGAAAAGTCCACACCCATTTTGAGTTAATATAATTTTCAGCTTTGCCCCCGCCCGCCACATCATCACTGGTCACGCGCTCAGCAAATTTTTTTTCTTTCTTTTTTCCGTTTTTTTTCTCCTTTTATGTACCAGTTTTCTTAATCGACTATGGAGCATAGTCGATTAGCCTTAATCGACTATGTTTCGTAGTCGATTAAAGAAATTCTTTAATTTTTTTTTTGTTTTTTAATTTTTTTTCTATATCAGTATATTATTCAACTATGAAAAAGCATAGTCGATCAAAAATCTGATACTAAAAATAACAAATCAAAACTGCAAAAAAATGAAAAATCAACTATATTTTACAAAAAAAAAATATAACAACATTATAATTGATTTATACAATTGGAATCAATAAACAAAAAAAAAATTGGAATCGACTACCAGAGCATAGTCGATTAAGAATCTGCTACTAAAAATAACAACTCACAACTGCGAGAAAAAGCAAAATCAACTATATATTACAAAAACAAACAATATACAAACATTATAAATGATTTATACTATTAGAATCAATAAACAAAAATCCAAAAATAAATTGGAGTTGATGAACCTTAATCGACTACCAAAGCATAGTCGATTAGCTTAATCGACTATGAACATGTACATAGTCGATTAAGGTTTTAGCTTGCGCGAAATTCTCTACACGCGCCGTCATCCGCCCAATCCACCAAAAAACCCTAAATCTGCCTTCCCATCGTCACCACACCCACTGGCGGAACTTGATAGGGGCATGGGGGGCCGTTGACCCCCCAAGAAAAAAAAATTAGATATTTGGAACTAACTTTGTTGAATATTACTTTTGGCCCCCCAAAATTTTTGTAAATATTTATTTTGACCCATTAATTTTTTTGTTTTTTCTCCAAAATCTTATATAAATTATAGATAAATATATCATATTTAATATAAAATATAAAATTAAATGGTTAAAACTTGTATTATTTTAAATAAAATTTATTAATATTACTTATTTTTGAATTTTTTTTATCTAACCTCTTAAAAAAAAGATGAGATCGTGCCATTAATCTCCGAAATATTAAGTGCAATATATTATTAGAATAATTTGAATTAATTTAGAATTTTTTGTGATGATTAAAATATGATATATATATATATATATGATATTTTAATTAAAAATTAGTTATATAAACTTATTTTTTTGCAATGTTTTGTGCACCTAAATTTTTTTTCTGGGGCGCTGCCCCGAACCCCAAAATTTTAGTTAACCCCCTACATTTTGATCTTGGTTCCGCCCCTGACCACACCGCCATCACAACACACCATCACCACCTTACTTTGATATTATGACAGTTTTTTTATTACAAATAAATAAATAAAATCACAACTCGCACCATCAACCAAAGCAGAACCACCACCCATCAAAATCCGATTCTGATCGACAATTTTACCTCTTTTCGCCGCTGATGTAGCAATCGTGGCATTCGAATTCAGAATCGCTATCAAAATCATCATCATCTTTATGGCTTTTGTTAAGATCTGCAACGACGGCGACGGAGACGGCAACGACAACAACGACGACGGCTTCAACGGAATTGGCATCGTTATTCTGGCGGTGATGTCGGTAGTTGGTTCTTCATCTTCCGATAAGAGAGAATGAGAGAAAAGTATAAAAGAGAGAAAAAAAAAATAAGTTTCGATCTCCGATATTTCCGGATTTTGTTTTGGAACAAATTACACTGATTTGCGTGATTACTGATTTTCATATTAATTGGCGACCAAGCTTCTTTAATTTGAAATGTACGTTCTGCGCATATAGTATGATAAATTCATAATATAAACGTGTACACTATGCCATGCATGCCTTACAGTCATTCATTGAATTTAATTTTACTAATATATATATATATATATATATATATATATATATATAAATTACGTCCACCCATGAGTTATGATCAAATTAAAAAAAAATCCCTTGTGTTTGGGTAATTACAATCACCCTATCAATTATTTATTATCTTATATAAATATTCATCCAGATGTAAATTTAGGGATGCTAAATCGGTAACACCGAACCGAAATTTTGGTAAGCCAACATTTCATATCGTTACCGAACTGAAAATACGATTTGATTCAGTAAATAACCGAATTACATAAATTTTATGTAAAAATATTTAAAAGGTGAGGGTGGCTGTAATTATCCAAACAAGATGGGATTTTTTTCTTCATAATTTGGCCATACAGCAGGGGTAGCCGTAATTTGGCCTTAATATTTTTATTTATTTGAAAATTTGAATATCCACATCGATACCATTTCTTCATCTTGATTGTGCTTAGCTATCTAAAAGGCCTGGGCCCATTTATGCACAGCCTAGAGCCGAACGGGCTGCTAAAATAATTGTCAAATTAAATAAATGTTTTCCAAAATTAACCAAATTTATTTATTGTTTAGTTAATTGAATAATTAAATATTATTCGGCCAATGGATCGACCATGCCACTCCACTTAACGCCCAAACCTGCCTCGCAAACGAACATAAGTACAAACAATGCAAAACATCCTCCTCTGCAGCCCCACAAATTCCACATAAACTGTTCTCTAAAACCTTCCAATTAGTAAGATTTTGGCGTGTCGGAAGAATATTATTACAACAACGCCATAAAAAGATCTTGATCTTATTCGGCAAATTCAAGTCCCAAAGCCATTTCCAAGGGCTCGATGAAACGAGAGATGAACCACTTGCAATATTAACACCCGCTTTCTCTTGCTCTAAATGAACCGCGGTATGGTAGGCGCTTCGAACGGAGAATAACCCATTCTTATTGCAATGCCATATAAGTCGATCTTCATTAATCGCGCTTTCAATGGGTATAGAGAGAATACTTTTCCGATCCTCCTCATAGAACATAGATGCAATCGTATTAACTTTCCATAGACCTGTATTACCTTCAATAAGGCTTTGCACCTTCATATCAATCGGCCAGTTGTCTCGAGGAGTGAAAATTTTAAAAGTTCGTTCTCTTGGAAGCCATTTATCTCGCCAAATTTTCACTTTCGCCCCATTTCCGATTCTCCAGCGTGAGCCTTTCTCCACTAGTTCTATCGCTCCCCAAATACTTCTCCACGTATATGACGGATTAGACCCTAAAACTGAGCCCAAAATGTCTGAGTGTGGGTAATATCTAGCCTTAAAGATTCTTCCCAGTAAGCTATGTGGAGATACCAACAACCGCCAGACTTGTTTGGCTAATAGCGCCGTATTGAAAGCGTGTAAGTCTCGAAAGCCAAGACCCCCAAAATCCTTGCTTTTACACAATTCCTTCCACCTGGCCCAATGAACTCCTTTGCCTTGACTATCTTCCCACCAAATAAAACTTAGCCATCAACCTTTCGATTTCTTCGGTAAAATATCGTGGAAGACGAAAGCAACTCATCGCATATGTCGGGATAGCTTGAATCACTGCTTTAATTAAAATTTCTTTTCCCCCTTTTGAAAGCCATTTTTCTTTCCACCCTTGAAGACGTTGGCAAACTCGGTCTCGAATATTCACGAAAGCTTCTCGTTTAGACTTTCCTAACCCAGAAGGTAGGCCTAAATACTTATCATGTTTGTCCACCACTTCCATATTAAGATTCGAGCAAATCAAATTTATAGTGTCTACGCTCGTCTTCTTACTAAAGGCAATGCACGATTTCGCATAATTAACTGTCTGACCCGAGGCCTGCTCATATTTTTGCAAGATATTCTTAATGCATTCAGCAGAAGAAATATTGGCATTACAAAAAAGCATAGTATCATCGGCGAACAGTAAATGTGAAACCTCAGGAGCTGCATTGCAAACAGCCAATCCCGCTATATTGCCGCGTCGCTCTTGTGGATTGGTTATTGCAAATGAAGAAGAAGCTTGATAAAATTGATTTTGAATATTGTGTTGTGGTCTGCTGGGCTATTTGGTATGCAAGAAACAAGAAATACTTTGAGGAGGCCAACTATTCGGCTCTTGACATTATCTTGCTCGCAAAGAATTTTCTTATGGAGATGCGGGGGTCTGTTTCCGAAGTTCTTCGTTCAAAACCTCCATTAAAGATGCAAAGATCGAGTATCAAGTGGGAGGTTCCATTTAGAGACGAGGTGAAAATAAATGTCGACGCTTCACTTGCTTCGGTGGAACATGGTTGCGGGCTAGGGGGTTTGGCAAGGACATCGGATGGAAATTGCTTAGCATGGTTTTCTACACATTGTCCTCTTTTCATTGATCCTACTTCAGCCGAGGCTATGGCGGCTCTCAAAGCTATGGAGTTCGCCCAAAACCACCGGTGGAGTAGAGTAGTTCTCGAATGCGATTCTAGCACTATAGTTGCTGCTATTGCTGGAGAGTTCGGTAGTCGCACGGTCTATGGTAATGTTATTGATGATATTAAACGCTTAGCCAACACGTTTGAAGGTTTCAAGATTCGTCACGTTAAGAAAGAAGCAAACCGTGCAGCCCATGAGATTGCTAGACTTTCGTCGATAGACTCTTTTATGTTGAACGTTCTTCCTAGTTTTATTATTGATATTGTAAAATCTGAGTTTCCTCATTAATGAAATTCACGTTTCCTCTCAAAAAAAAAATTGAATAATTAAATATCATATATGAAACTATTCATATATAAATTTACGTAATTAAAATATAAAATTCTTCATTTTGTATATATTCTCCTCTCGAACTCTTTGGCTGGCCTTGCATATCTTAGAACGTGATCACAATTGAGTAATATTCTCATAATAGAAAATTAATTTACAATGATAGATCAATAAAAAAAATGAAGAAATTAACTATAATCAATAACTTTTCATTGAATAATTACTTAAATTTACTTAGCAAGCATTAATGTACAATATGTTCAACCATGATATTAAACCCCACTTTAATATATAATTATGTACTAATTTGCATGCAATATAATGAAACTGAAAAACATTATAAATAATTAGACCCCTCTTTGAATATTATCCAAGAACCTCATTTCAGATTCTTGCCTCTGCAATCTCATATTATCATTGAATTTCTTGATGAAGGCTTCAACTTGCTCGTTGAATTCTTCGATACTCATCGAAGGGTCTCTTCTGATCCTCCCTCCTCTAAGCCTCATACCCACCGCACCGTCAAAAGTCTCCGATTTCCTCAGCTCCGTCCACTTTGGGCTCGCGGGCCCCACCAATTCCTCCGAGTCGACTCGCTGCACCACCCTATTATTGTACTTATCGTTACTTCTCCTCCTCGGTGGAATCACTTCCCACGTTTCGCTCTTTTTTATCAACCCTTTCTTTTTAATAGTATTAGTCCTTTGCTTTTTTCCTCCTCCAGTTATAGCCTTCCACGTAGCATCCATGCTGTCCTCTTCACTCGTCGTAGTCGCAATATTTTTCTCTTTGATGGACTCCGGTAGTAATACAATTTCTCTTGTCTTGATCTCGTGATGGCTTTCTGATATTAGGGTTTCGTTCGAAATTAATGCTACTACCGAGGGTGGTGGTGGTGGTGGTGGTTGTGGCGATGGTGGTGGTGCTGATGGTGGTGGTGAGTCAACGAGGATTATTTCACGGCCGGTTGATGTATTAAGGTTGTTGATTTGGTGGTCTTGATTGTCGGTTTCGCGGTGGTGGAAAGTGGAGGAGATGGCAATAAGCATGACGGTGAAGTTGAGGAAGAGGCAAATGTAAAGAGAAGAAGACAAGAAACACTTGAATGAATTCCAAAACCCTAATAGGCTGGAAAACACGATTTCGCACGAATACGGAACTACCGCCGTACCTTTTATTATCGCGAGAGTCGAAACGAGACCTAATAGTAAAAGAAACACTTCCAAGATCTTGATTGAAGTATGGAGAAATTTGCTCTTTGGCTTAGGGAAACTGTCCACAAACAAAAGTGCCATTGATGAATTAAATTCAAGCTTAACAACAAGAAATGAAAATTTTATAGATGGTGGAGAAGAAAATATATATTTTGGAAATTTGAAACGGAAAGTTTATAGTACTACAAGTCACGTTCAAAAGGAAAAAAAGGGAGGCAAATTGAGCAAGAGATTTGCTATGTACTTATAATAAGATTCTTGAATTAATTATTGATTATTATTTCGTTTTTTTTATTAAATTATTGGCTAGCTAGCTTCTTGTATATATTATATATTTTTTTTCCCCTTGCAACGTAACTTTGTATGATGGATAAAGATGTACGTATTTTTTTTGGCTTACTTCCCTTTTCACCCTTGAAATATAATATTTTGACATTTTGCACCCTTGGAAAAAAATAATAGTACTTTGTACCCTCAAAACACAATAAATCATGCATAATGCACCCCCGAATTAATTTTTAAAGCTAATATAATATTTTTAGTGGTATTTTTTAGGATGCCGAATTTCAAATGAAAAGTTACAAAATTTGTATAGTCATCAATCCTTTCGAACCTACAGGGTGAAAAAACTTAAATATATATCTTTCATGAAATTGTATATTTTATCACAAAAAAGTATTTATTAAAAAAAAAAACGTAACAAATCCCTTTAGCTATTTTGTTATCAAATTATTTAAATTATTTTTCTTACAAATATTTTCATCAATTATAAGTATTCATCAAATGAATAATTTATTTTATTTTTTGTTTGTAAGAAAATATAATTTTTTTCAGTAATTCAATGTGATTTTTGTTTTTCCGTACTTTGTACACTTGAAAGTAGGCTGTAAGTAGAAGAAAATGACAATTTAATTTGTTATTTTGGACCCATGAAATAAAAAAAACCAATAAATTATGAAATTATCCTACTTAAGTTTCAAATATTCAATTTCAGGTGGATTGTAAGTGAATTATTGCACTTTGAGGGTAAAAAATACTATTTATTTTTTGTAAGGGTACAAAGTATTAAAATACTACATTTTTTTATGTCCAAATATTTTGTAGACTTACCTGCTCTGATATGGTCAAAACGTGTGGGGATTTTTTCTTGGGTCCAGGTGTTGTGGTAAAGACATATTAATTCAAATTTAAAGATATATTTTTTTTTTTCAAAAAAGTGGGGCTTTTGTCTTTTTTTTTTTTTTTTATAAAAGATATTTTGATCACCACTGCATGTTATTGTTTACATAAAATTTTAATTTGGAATTGACTATTTAGCTTAGTGCATTACTGAGAAAAGAACCTAAACTATAGTCAAATACTCAAATTAATCACTGATAATGTCAGATGAACTACCCACTAAATAAACTATTTGAAATAATTACCACGAAACTGGTCACTAATTAAAAATATTTCTAGCTTATGGGATAAGTTCGAATTATGAAAAATGAATTAGATTATATTATTAATTAATTAAGTTCATTAATTGAATCTTCTGTAATCTTGATAATGAAAGAATCTACAGTCAATCATATATGTGCGCTGGGTAAATCTATATTCCTGTATAATAATTTATAAAGCATACGAGAGATGTAAATCACATTCGGTTAATCAGATGTATCAATCTCCATATAACAACTCGAACTTGGATCAATTAACACATATTCACTCGTTTCCACCGCTACGGCACATCATTTAATTACATCTACAGTACGTGACTAGGTGCTTAGTTGACATCCACATGCAATGTCAATCGATATACATATACTTCATCAACCTCATCTTTATGCCTACGTACACAATTCTTAATTTATTTTTTCCTAAGAAAAAATAAATATATTTCAATAATATTGATTAGGTATGTAGTTAGGTTTAATATTGTTATCGAAACCTAGTATATATATATAATATAGTCAAATCTAACTAATTAATAAGATGTCAAATGTAATTACACTAGCTAGTAATATTGATCACCACAAATCGTCACTAATTAGCTTGTAGTCCAATATATAACAAGTAATTAATCACTAGCTTATTAATTGATTAATACAAATACATTTTTTTTAATCTCATCAAAGTGTACGTACACTATTAGCGGATGTGTGCAAATTTAGACCCGATGGCCTATTTTAATAGGAAAATCGGATGTCATAGGATGATTAACATGTGGATAATTTAAATAAAAATATAATTAAGATTCTAATAATTGAAAAAAAAAACTCAGCATAACCCGTAACCCCTCTAACCCTAATTATAATCAGCGTGATTTATTAAGAGTTGTGACTTAAAAGTGCTATATATTAAAAAAAATAGTGGAATCCGATTTATATTAAATATCGGCTGATCCGCTCAGAATTTACTCTAAGCGTATTGATGCGAATATGTGTGCTTTCATCAACTTCTCAAAAGCAATTTATTAAAATTTACTTAAAATTAATTTTCATAGTACTAACAATTTAATTAGATATAGAGGATTTAGTTGTTCATCCAATCGTGCAATGGCATGGGCGGTGCATGGTGGTGGCCACCACTCACGGCCGCGGACAACTAATCTTGCACAAAATGTGGTGTGTGTTTTTTCACAAGGGATAAAATTGTAATATAATATTGTAATACCAAGGGATAAAATTGTCTTTTTTTTTATTCGGTACAAAATAGGAGGACCAATACAAATTTTATTGAATAGTAATATTTAATTGGGGATTTCAAAAACAATATTTAAAGTTGAAAGAATGAAAACTAAATAATACAGAAAATGGAGGGTTGATTAAACTAAATAATTATTGAAAATTATTTTATTGCATTTTGTCCTAACATTAAATATAAACTTGGAACGTGATTGCAAATGGAGGGTTGATTAAACAGGGAAAAAAAATAGAAAAAAATAAAAGACTTAGACTTATGAAATTACTTGGATTTTGAATTGACAATAACATTTGGGACCGGACAAAAGAAAAGAAAGATTTGTGACTATGTCTTGTCTTAATATATAAACTAATTAATAATACTAATTTGATTTGGGTGTGTGTCTGCAAGAGAAAATAACAATTTTAAAATTCCACATAATTCACAAATAAATAATTGATTAAATCAAGAACATTGGGTAGACTTTAAATATTTAAATTTTCAAGTGGCAAAAATATCTCAATCTTAATAAATTAAACCCTAGTAAGATAGCTATCAAAGTTTAGAAAAATATACATTTTTACTTGGAGAAGAAATCCCCATGCACATGACATTATTTTCTTTGACAAAGACTAGTAGTTTTTGTCATTGACTTATTTCTGCAGATAGTTACTTGCTAACAACCCCCAAAATTGTGCACAATTAAATAAATACACATACAATTACACTAGTGCAGCCAAAATTTTAAGTTCGTGTGAGCTGAATGCACTAAATATTTTCTCAAGGGGGTCGTTAATACTATTATCCACGATTTTTTTTATATTTCTATACAAAATAATAAGAATTTGAGAAATAATTATAGGTGGGGGCCAGGACCCCAGTCTTGTGTTGGCTCTGTCAGTGTACAATTAAAATTTGGTAGTATATATACAACTTTAGCAAGATTTATTTTAATGGTTCAAATATGATTTAGTGCACTCCTATGCATTCTCTAATTGCTATTAAAAAAAAATTACATTCCATCCCTTAAACACAATCAATCAATATTTTTTTTGGTTTAATTTTTATTTTAAATAATAAAAATAATCAAAAGTGTTTACTAATTCAACTGATGATGATAAATCATCAGTGTGATCATCACTAATTACGTCAGCAATGACATCTAAACACAGTGTGCATCTCTTCCTTAATGGTCAAGATCAAATGCACTTGTATTTTTTTATTTAGTTTTATTATAATTTGATTTCAAGCTGGGAAGAAATTTGCAGATGAGTATTCGAAGACTTGGAGAAAGTCTCAGTCAATTTTTAAGTCATTTTTAAATTGTGAAGTAAATGGCATTAAAAAATTCCTAAGCCTTCATACTTATCTCTCACTCTACCATCATGGCAATCGAAATTTTCAATTTTCGAACAATATTTTTTATTCTGATTTTCGATTTTTTTTTGGGACCGGAACTAGAATATAATTCGATTATAGCACACAAGTTCGATTTTGTTTCTGGTGCTTCACGTATCTTCATTAGTTGTCGAAGTCTTGCATAATCGAAAGTGTTTTCAGCTAACAAACGAACAGATATATTCCTTAGTAATCACATAATCAGATCCCATTTTAAAATAAAAAAATAAAAAATAAAACGAGGAGATGAAATTGCATATTCTACACATTGGAGCCGAAAGAATAATTATAAATTAAAAAAAAAAAAAGAATGTTTTATCTAACTATATATGGTCTTATCAGATTGCTCTCAAGAATGTGAAAATGTGCCTGTACAATGTGGTGTTGAGCTTCATTACAGTGCCTGTACACAAGAAACACGGGTTGTAAGTGTTTATTCCGACGAAAATAATACGCGCATTAATATATTTTCAATTTTTTACATTTAAAAAAAATTCACTTTGGCAAAGAGGGTGGTGCCCCTTTGTTCTTGATTTCGTGACTAGACTCGTTCGGATTTTTTTTCTTCTTCTTATAAATGCCGTGTCGCATGATCGAAAAACGAGAATTTACTACATTTTTCTCAAGATATTAAGGCAGAAAAACCAATATCTTTCTACATGCATTGAATTATTATTCACACGATTTTAATTGCCTTCTCCGTTTATTTTTTAATATGACAATCGAGCAATAATAAAATCTCGTGATAATTAATAAAAATCTTCAAATTCTTTAGCATATTATATCGAAGGAAAATTTAGCATATTTCCTACGTGTACTTTCCCCTTCGTACTCGAAAACAAACGTCTTGCAATTTCGTCTAATGTGCAATAATAAAGCAAATTAAACAAAACAACAATGTTTCAATGGAACAGGATTACTGTAAGAAGACTTACCTTTCCTATGAGTTCCATCCTCCATATATATATATTCCTCATGAATATATCCAGCCCAAAAATCCTAACAGATAAAAAAAACAAAAAACAAATGTCCTCTATATTCGATGCATCAGCTCCTGAAACCATATTAATGTTAAAAAAGATATCACATTGCAATAATAGTTAAGAGAATTTATTATATATAATTAGTTACTAATCAAATAATGTTTAATTCGATTTTATTCGGAAAATTCATTCTTACACTCAAAAGTGGCCCATCTTGAAGGAGGTACAACCGTACGATCTTGTTTGGCCTCCGATACGTAGAGCAGACTGAAGAGATCTGTTGCACCGTCAGCACTTTTACTAGATGTAATATTGTTTTCTGCATTAACCTCGTTCGGTGGAACCGAAAATATGTCGCTCATCAAATCTAATGAAGCCTGTTTAAAACGAACAAATATTTCAAATTATCGGATTTACGTGCGAATATACTAATTATATGCAAAAATAATTACAAGTACAAAACAAAATTGGACTATTTGTAGACCAAGTTATAAACCAAAAACCATGCGTACGATGACTTAATCGTAAATACTAATTGCTCTAAATGTGACGGGAAATTACCCCGCGATTTCGTATTATAGGAGCGACACGAGCCATTTCTTCGGTGAAAATTTCTTCATCCAAAGAGTATTTTCTTGCTTTCTTTGGAATTCCTTTTCTAGAAGTGCCTCCCGATTTATTATCTTGATTGACTGCAACCGATGGTTGCGGAGACGTTTTCGAAGCCCATTTTTTCTCAACATATCTGGAAAACAAAAAATTAATTTACTAAAAAAAAAAAAAGAAAATAACAATGCAATAAAAAAATGCTTAAAGATGAGATGAAGTTACTTGGACTGAATGAACTTTTCAGTTGGATTTCTGTCAAACTGTGGCGGTAGTTCTGCTTCCCAGTAATCGTTCGACTTCACATTTCCCACCACTGCACGGTACAATATTAATTTTTCGATTGAACACGTACGTACACCTTTTTTTTTTAATTAACGAAAAGTAAATGCACTAAATTAATTGATTAGTAGGACTTACTCTGCATAAAAGAAACCTGCTCCGGAAGCCATGTATCCAATGTCGTAGATCTTACCTATTGTGATCAAACATAAGTCACAAAAGTGCTATATATTAAGAGATTATAAAAAATAGAAAAAAAAAAAAAAAAAAAAAACTCGAATTCATCATACAGATGAAATGAAAGCATACAAGATAAAAACCTTTGAGATGTGTACGCCAAGACTTCGATGTATACCAGAACATTGCATGCATATAAATATTCCGAGGTTGATACTCGCCCATCGTGGGCCCCTAATCATATTATTCGTATCGATCGCATTAACATCAAAATCATCAAAATTCAGCACTTTTATATATATAATATTAGCATATGTAAAGAATCGAATGGGGAGGATCGGAATATATGTACTTACTTGCTCCGGCAATCTGCACATTCCCTGTTTTCGGGGAGCTTAAGAAGACCTTCCAATACCTATTACGATTTTTTCCGATACATTATTAACGAAGATCGAAAAAAAAAAAAAACAACTTATCGGCATTTCAAGAATTTAAGTGACATGAAATCAAACAATATGAAACGAAAAGAGAAAAATAATTAGAAGGGTTGGTCACCTTTGCATGTTTGGCATTAAGCTCCTTGGAAACAGATGCCTTTTCATTCATCTCTCTTCTCTCTCTCTCTCTCTCTAAATCTGTCTCTTTCTGTTATTAACAAATGGTAAATTTTCACACACACCAAAATCAAAACAAAAATTCGCAAAAATTAAAACGCAGAGTAGAGAAACAGATGTATTAATTTGTTCGCTGTTACTTGTGCGTTGTTGTTCTTCTTCTCTCTCTTTCTGCTTCCCTCTCTTCAATTTTGGACATTTTTTTAATCTGACAAAGGCTGAGTGATTGGCTTAACAGATTCCGAGGAATTCATGTTGAACTCCATTTTTTTGGTTTCCTTATACTTCGGCATTGTGTTTTCATTTGGATCCACCAATTAATTAACTCTGTTATTTATTTATTTTTAAATACATTTTTCCATGGCTTAATTAACTATTTGGCCAAGGAATTTCACTTTTCACCTATACCCTTTTTTTAATTTCACCTATATTATTAATTATTGCACCATATTTATGCAATAATTAATAATTATTGCACCTCTCTTATATTTACATTTTACATTTTTACTCATTGTTCTCTATTTTTACTGATCTTGTTTCACATTTATTAGCTTATAAAATCTTCTTGTAATTAAAGGATTCAAAATTTGGCATTTGTTAAATAATTTAGGGGAAATTACCCCTATGTATGATCAAATTACGAAAACCTGTTTGGTTAATTACAACCACCCCTTCAACTATAAATCTTCTTACACGTCCACCCTTGCGGTGTCAAATTTAGTGGAATCTTCTAATTTTTTATGAAATATTCTCAATTTTGTACTCGTTTTATCCCATTCGAACTTCACATTTTGAACAAATATGATAATAAAATGTGTTTTTTGACTTGTATATATTAGATTGCAGTGCATCAGAAACTGCATTTTTGCACAAAACGAGTACAAACTAGAGATTCCACGGAATCTAGAAGATTATGTTGAATTTGAAACCATAAGGGTGGACGTGTAAGAAGATTCATAATTGAGGGTAGTTGTAATTATCCAACATAAGGGTTTTTTTTTCATAATTTAACCATACCTCAGGAGTGTGGTTGGAATTTACCCTATAATTTAAATATTTGGGGGAAAAAAGAAAAAAAGGAAAGCCTAGTTCCAAACTCACCCCCAAATAAATAAATAAATAAATGAAAATAAAAAATTATTTGAACGTGCATACAGATTCCAAACAGGGCAGCGAGCCAAGAGTGTGAGCGCGTCGATTTCAAATTCTCCCAATAAAGACGATGAACCCGCTAAAACACTTTCAAACATCAAATCCGAACGTTCAGGTTTCTCTCTCCTTCTCCGTAATTTGTGCAGATTAGAGGCTTGTTAGTGATTTGGGAGCCGATTTTATTTGCTGTTGTAATTTGTTTTTACATAAATTAACTGAAATTTTCTGATATTTCGTTGAATTGAATATGCTGTGTTGAGCAGTAGTTGATGTAATTTAGGGTTTTTGTAGTTGTTCAGTTCAGATAGTTAATTCTGTTATTGAATCGGGGTTGTGAAAATAGCAGTTCTGGTTTCTGATTTAGTTTCATTTTTGGATCTCGGCTTTAGATGGAGGTGCTTTACGCGAAGCTCTACAGCAAGTACACCAATCTGAAGGTCTTTCTTCTTCCTGTGATTTTTACTCATGTTTTGATATGCAATGTGGTGTGTAAATATATAATGTTCTGAATTTGAGGTTTGTTCTTTGTCCTACTGCAGAAAGAAAAAGAATCTGAATTTGACGAGCTGAATCGTGATCAAGAAGTGAAATTCTCGAAATATGCGGATGGTAATCCTTACAATATACACCACTTTCCGTTGTTAAAAAAGAACTTGCAACCTCTGTTTGGTTAACAGTTTTTTTTTTTTGTTTTTACCTGCTATCTGCTATCTTATGAATTCTTGCATTCGTGAGTTTAGACTTATACGTAATGAATGTTCACATATGATTATGTGTGCATGCTGTATATCGATATCATAGTTCATGAAATGCCTGTGGAAGTTAATTAGCTTTACTCCTCACGATTCTCTATTACCAAATCTCTGGTGTTCTTCTTAGATAACACTTAGCTTAATTTGCCGTTTAAGATTCCATTATGATAGTGTTGTGCTAATTATTGACGCATTTGCCTGACCTGGCAGATTTCTTTGTCATAAAGTAAACCGGTGTCTTAAAGTTAGTTTTTGATGATTGAATCCCGTGATGTGTTACTAACGAAGCTGGATAAGCTTCTTATTAGGGGATCTCTAGGGTTTGTATATATTTCTGTCATTGATAAAGTGGTCTGATACACTTTAATTTTGAAGAGTTCGGAACCTGTTCGTTGGTTGAAGTTTTCGTGACTTTTTGTGCTAAGTCTAGTGTTCTTCTTACCTTGTCATTCATGTGGTCCACCACTTACTTTTTGCTCTTCGGCTTTCAGAAGCTGCGTTAATGTATAAAATTAACTTATCCAGCAATACATACATACATCGACACATTCACTAATAAATATATGAATTTACATATTCAAATATGTTCTGTCTTCGCACATCTTGCACTTGGATCTCTGTTGATTCAGTTATTGGATTCCAATTTTGTTGTTACCTCTTCAAATTTCATCAGAATTTTCTTAAATCATTTGTATATCTGTTAATGCAGCTGCAGATGAAATAATAGAGCACTTGAAAAGTGAGAACGAAAAGCTGACTGGACAAGTTGATGAATTGAAATATGAATTGGCTTCTATCAGGCATGAATCTGTAATAATATTACGATGTATTAGAATTTCCACGTTTTCTGAAATATAAAGCATAAATATTGTTTGGCTGCAGATCTTCTAGTGAAGAACAGACTGTTCACTACCAAAAGCTTTTGACGGAAGAGAACCAGAAAAGTAAGGAACTAATTTATTGTCAAATATTAGATCGTAGTGACTGGCTTTTCGACTCGGTATATTTTTCAACTTTTCATGGTTTCCGTTCCTTAAATGAATGATTGGCATTTTTTGCTCTCTAAAATGCTGTAGATGAGGAACTCTCGAAAGAAATCAAAAGGCTCCAAAAGCTTCAAGACAACTCACATGACGATACCCCAGCTGAAGAAACGCACGATGGATCTCCTATAAAATCGACGAAAAAACGTAAATTAGTGCGTAGTACTGAAGACAGAGCTACGTCATCTGCTGATGTGGAACTTGACCGGCAAGCAGATCAACATATTATGGTTCACCCTGCCTGCTGTCAAAGAAAAATTAACGGTTCAGGTATGTCCGAATAGGAAAATTTCGTTTACTACATTGTGTCTCGTTGAAGGAATCTGACTATTTCTGTGTTGACGTTAGGTGGTGATGTGGCAGGCACTAGTTCTGTCAACTGCGTGTTTCAGTATCTTGTTGAGTTTGTAGTTGGCATGAAAGTATCGCCTCTTTCTCAAAGTAATGAACTATGTATATTGGTGCATCACCAATCGAGCGGTAATTTTTCGATTTATTTTAATTTGGGGGGAGCTACTTTTATTTGATATTACAAGTCAAAATGTTGATTTACACGGTGCAGGTTATTCGTTCAGCCTGACATGGATAACTAATTCAAAGGGCGAAGTAGAATTGCTATACCGTGTGTTGTCGTTGGGCACATTTGAAAGAGTTGCACCAGAGTGGATGAAGGAGACGCTCGTTTTCAGCACAAGTATGTGCAGTGTCTTTTTCGAGAGGGTTTCTCGTGTTATCAAAAGTTAACGGTTGACCGTTTTTCGTTTTTTTTTTTTTGTTTTTTGTTTTGTTGTTTAATGTGCTGAACAATGTGTGATCATAGTCCATCTGACCTTAGATAAAACATCATTGTACTACTTGTAATATATTCTGGAGAATTCGCTTAGAGCATTTTGATCATATATTCATAAATTAATAGATAATATAATTAAGACTTAAGTGCTTGTTAGAAATTACACGTGGACCAATCAAAATGTAAGCTCAGAGAATAATATAATTACGTATGCATAGAGATAAAGATTAGGCCCATTAGTTTTCTAAACTGAAAGCCCAAATACAGCAATGGAAGAATTAGGCCCATTTTCGTGAGAAATGGGCCTAACCCGAATTGGTAGGGAGAGAAGAAGAGACAAAGTTGAAAAACGGCGTCGTATCGAAAGATAAAAAACAATTGAAGACGACGAAAGAGACAGGTCTGTGGACCGACGGAGGAGTTGCTGAGTCACCGCCGGTGAGCTATCAGTTGGCGGTAAGTGCTAATTTGTCTCCGTAAGACCTAATTAGGGTTTCTTCACAAGGTTATACATTTACTTGACGATAACAGAAATTCTAATTGACGATAAAAGAAGACAATTCGGTAAAGGGGCAATAGATTAGCAATCAATCTTCAATATGATTAAGTTATCCTGTCATGTATTGCTTAAAACGACGTGACAAACGAGTGCCCAATTTTGAATTCAGTTTAATCAATTGGTTGCAGCCAGGATCGTTTTGGAGATGGCCGTTGAATTTGATGCATAGTCGATAGTTTTGGTGCATAATCCTTTGATTAAAATGGAGGGGTGTTCAACTTCAGTATCAACTGAGGTTCAAGACCCGAATCACCAAAATGCTGCTATTCGTGATTGCGCTAACTTACCGGATACATCTGCTTTGCCTCCTGAGAGTGAGGTGGAGGAAAAGCAAGAACAAGGGGGTGATAATGGGAACCAGAATGTGCACGAGGAAGAAGACGATGATGAAGATACGGATTTCAATCCTTTTGTTAAAGAAACTGATTATGTGGAAGCTTCTTCAAGCCTGAGTTCGGAAGTCGAAGACTTGGATACGGATGTTGCTGATAGTAGGGAAAAACCTTGTGCCGAAATTGATTTAAATTTCAAGGAAAAGCATGGAGATATTATGAAAGATTGCCATACTAGTAGAAGTGTTGAAATTGGAGAAGAAATAGTGGAGCAAACCACATTTTCGTCGGGAGAAGCTTGTGGGAAAGGGACTGGTACAACATGTGATGTGACTTCGGAGAAAGAATTGGTATTGATTCCTCAGTCGGAAAACGGATTTCTGTGTAGCCAGGAGAATAGGCTGACCAATTTGACAGATGTTGGTAGCAATGGTGCAGATTCCAAGAAACCTATGGTTGATATGGATACTGACGATGCCATATGCATGCGGACTAGGGCTCGATACTCTCTTGCAAGTTTCACACTTGATGAACTTGAAACTTTTCTTCAAGAAACTGACGATGAAGATGATCTTCAAAATGTTGATGATGAAGTGGAGTATAGAAAATTTCTTGCAGCTGTTTTAATGGGTGATGATTCCGAGAATTTACAAGGGAATGCAAATGCTGATGATGAAGATGAAGAAAACGATGCTGATTTTGAGCTTGAACTTGAAGAGGCACTGGAAAGTGAACCGGAGGAGATTGAAGAACGGCGCACGACTAGGCGGAATAGATCCCAAAAAGCTTCCCTTGCACGGAACAAGAAGCTTTCAGGACAGTTGAATAGACCATTGCGCCCTCTCTTACCGTTTGCATCAATTGGGTGTTTTCCAGCTTTTGATGGGAAAAACCTTCCGCCCAACATCGCTCCATCTTTTATGCCTCCTGTAAATATTGGGTTCACCCCGCATCAGATAGGACAGTTGCACTGTCTGATTCACGAGCATGTGCAGTTGCTTATTCAGGTGTTCTCTATCTGTGTTCTTGAGCCGGATAAGGGACATATTGCTGCTGATGTCAAGGAATTAGTTGTGGAGATGCTCGAAAAACGAGATCAAGTTTTGACCAATAAAATGATTCCATATCCAAGCTTTTGCTTCTCCCCACCATACATTCATCCTTCTGCCACAGATGGGCAGAAAATGTTGCCACCAAATGGTAGAGGGCTGCATTCGGACATAAGTTCCTCGTCAAGTCAAAGAAATAAAAATGTAATGTCTGAGCAGGCAAGCTCTTCTCAAACTACCGAACGCACCTCATGGGTACCTTACATTTGTGGCCCTATTCTGTCTGTTATGGATGTAGCTCCACTCAGATTAGCTGGAAACTATGTAGATGAGGTTTCTTCTGGTACGCCATCATATTAAACGAATATGTTTATTGTGCTTTGTCGGTTCATTGCTTCCTTCTTGTGCTTATATAAAATTTCCTATTTCTGTATAATGTTTGGCAGTTGTCCGAGCATACAAGCGATCTCAAATTGAAGTTGGTTTTGAGAATCTCCTTCAAAAGGAACCCTTGTTTCCTCTTCATAGTTCTCCATGTTCTGCTGAATCTGATGGTCAAGGTGAAATAGAGAACACTCCTCAAGATTCTAATAGGATAATTTCTTGCTCTCCAAAGAAGACAATGGCTGCAGCTCTGCTTGAAAAAACCAAGAACGAACCAGTTGCTCTTGTTCCTAAGGAGATTGCTAAATTAGCTCAGAGGTTTTGGCCATTGTTCAATCCTGCCCTTTATCCTCACAAGCCACCTCCTGCCTCACTTACAATTCGGGTGCTTTTTACTGATGCAGAGGATGAGTGAGTTGTATGCTTTCTTTTTCTTACGTTTCATCTAACATTTCAACTTTCATGGGATTCTACGTAACGATCATTTTTTATATAACCAAAGCTGTTGATATAACTGCATTTCGTAATTGGTATCCTCAAAATAATCCATTAATCATAACTGAAGATATAGGTTTGTCGTGCCACATCGAAGTTGACAAGCATATGCCTGCGCTGAAATAATATGATAAGATGAAATTTGTCGACTATCCTTGTTGGTATTAATTATCAATGAGGTGCAGAACCTTTGTGTAGACAAATATTTAAAAATCAAACGTGCATAGTGTTCTCTTGCTAGTTGCTGTTGTATAAACAGATAGTTGAGAAACTATATCCGTGTAATGTCTTTGTTCAATCAAGTTCTAAATGTGAAGGTTGCTAGCATTACTTGATGAAAGTACCCATATTCTCTCGTGCACAGCAGTTTCTTCTTGTACACCTCAGTCTTCTCATCATGGGGGTTGTTTGCAGATTACTAGCATTAGGGTTGATGGAATACAATAATGATTGGAAGGCTATTCAGAAACGATTTCTTCCTTGCAAATCTAGGCATCAGGTAATGTATTTAATTGTGAACTGTAAATTTCAAGTCTGAATTTGTCTCGGTAGGGGATATTGTTTGCATATTATTCCCAAGAGTGTTGATGGAAAATATGTCTTGAATTTCATGATGAATACGATAACAGTTTCATGTGAAAGATGAATTACTATCCCCTCCTATTTCCGTAAATAAAGTTCCTTGATGAGAGAAGTCATGCTAATTCAAGGTACTGATATATCCTGTGAAACAGATATTTGTGAGGCAGAAAAATCGTTCATCATCAAAAGCACCCGGAAATCCAATAAAGGTATGAAATCATTTCTGATTGTACAGAGAAGTTGTTGCTGTGTGTTTTGCATCAATAAAAATAAAAATTTACCCATTTTTATCTCGTAGGCTGTGCGGACGATAAAAAATTCACCCTTGAGCTCTGAAGAGATAGCTCGTATTGAAATGGTATGCTCTTAAGTTCAGTGGCTCGTATAGTGCAAAGTTAACGAGACAATTACTTTCCATTCAGATATTTGATTAAAATGATGCAGGGGTTGAAAAGGTTTAAACTCGACTGGATATCAATATGGAGATTTTTCGTTCCTTACAGAGATCCTTCGCTTCTTCCACGGCAGTGGCGCATTGCTTGTGGCACACAAAAGTCATATAAATCTGATGCAACCAAGAACGCGAAGCGGCGCTTATATGCATTAAAAAGAAAAACTAGCAAACCTTCTACTTCAAATCGGCATTCGTCGACCGAAAAAGAGGTACATATAATTCTTAAACTCGATCTCTTGGTGTTTATCCAATTACATTACCTTTAAAATGGATTTCTATTATTTGTTAGAGTCGGTTATGTGATCAATATGCAGTTATGATCTACATGACACTGTTAACAATGATCCTGAGTGGACTGAATTCTTCATGTAGATTTTTTAGTTTGGTTTACTGAAGAGACCTTTTAGTCCTTTTTGTTTCTGGTGAAGTACAGGACCTGGATCATATTTGAATTTGATATATTATTTGTCTGTGATATTTAGGAACTTCTGAATGTTTAAGAGGTTTCGGGTTTATCTCTATCATTTTTCTTATATCGTTATTTCGTGCCATTTGCCAGTTTTTTTTGTATTTTATACGCTGGTTGCTGGGATTGTGAAAATGTGTACACTGTTCTTCGAATGTTTGACAAAAACTTATTTGATTTCTGCATAGAATATTATTTTAAATTTTTGTCGTATCCTCTTCCATGAAAAATAGACACGAGGAAAAACGTTTACTTTATTAGAGGCTTGTTTTTACTAAAAATACTCTAAAAATCTTCAGGATGATAGCACTGATAACGCCGTAGAAGAAACTAAGGGTGATAATCACTTGAGGAAGGAAGATGAAGCTTATGTTCACGAGGCGTTTTTGGCAGATTGGAGGCCGAATAACAATGTTTCTTCGAGTCTTCCGACTTCCCTCCCCTCTCATGAGAATTCTCAAGCCAAAGATATCCAACCCCAGATAATTTCCAACTCTCCAGCTGCTTCAAGGTAAATCTTACTGTGCCACAATTTTTCTCTCGGTGTTCATTGTTATGTGCTTGTCGTTTTAAGCTAAATTACTACACTTCTGATTTCACTTCAAAGACCAGCAAATTCTCAAGTAATCCTTCGACCCTATCGAACTCGTAGACCAAACAACGCACGTCTGGTGAAATTAGCTCCCGGTTTGCCACCTGTAAATCTCCCTGCATCTGTTCGGATTATGTCGCAGTCAGATTTCAAAAGCTCACAGGCTGTCGCTTCAGCAAAGATTTCTGTCAACACTTCAAGAATGGCTGGAGCAGTTGTAGAAAACAGAGTTGCCTCTTCAGCAAAATCTGTACCGAGTACGAGCAACTCTGTTTGTATTACTGCTAGTAATAAACGTGTAGAAGTACCAGAGAGAGGTGGTGATTCTGTTCTTCAGATGCATCCTCTGTTGTTCCAATCACCTCAAAATGCATCCTCTATTATGCCTTACTACCCAGTGAACAGCACTACTAGCACATCGAGTTCTTTCACTTTCTTTTCTGGAAAGCAACAACCGAAACTAAGTCTCGGTCTTTTTCACAATCCCCGACATATAAAAGATGCTGTGAACTTTCTTAGCATGTCTTCCAAAACTCCCCCCCAAGAAAATGCTTCATCGCTCGGTGTTGACTTTCATCCCCTTCTACAAAGAAGTGACGATATAGATACTGCCTCAGCTCCTTCAATTGCGGAATCATCTAGGCTAGAACGTTCTTCGGGTACAAAAGTTGCGAGCCTTAAAGGAAAGGTTAATGAACTAGACTTGAACTTTCATCCGAGTTTCACATCCAATAGCAAACACTCCGAGAGCCCAAATGATTCTTCTAAAAATTCGGGTGAAACTCGAATGGTTAAATCAAGAACCAAAGGAAGTAGGAAATGTTCTGATATCGCAGGTAGTAATGAATCGATTCAGGAAATTGTAATGGAACAGGAAGAATTAAGTGACTCTGAGGAAGAATTTGGGGAAAATGTAGAGTTTGAGTGTGAGGAGATGGCTGATTCCGAGGGAGACAGTTTATCCGACTCTGAACAAATCGTCGATTTACAAGATGAGGTAATTTTTTCTAGTACTGTGTCCATCTTCTTACAGTTGTCTTCTAATTGATCTAATTAAACTATGTGACTAGTTAGATGCCTTCTTGAATTTCTCACAATTTCTGTGAAATATTTTTGCAGGATGAAATGGATGTGGATATAGATAATACAAGTGAGAAAGTGATTAATGTGAAGCCGAAGATTCTATCTCTGAATCTGAATTCATTCCCACCACTTTCCCCAAATCCGAACGAATTTGAACCATTTGGTGCAACGTCAACATTTGCCCAGAATCGACCTATTCCTAGTTCAAAGGGCTCGTCTAGCAAGAATGTAAAACCAGGTCAAATCAAGAAGAGCTCTAAGGATACTACTTTACCAAGAAATCCCAGAAAACGTGTTTCCAGATCGAAATCCAATTCGATCCCGACAACGGAGATGAATGTGGAAAAAAAGTCGAAGAATGTTAGTACAGATGAATAATGTTAACTGGTTGATGATCATTTATTAGTGTGCATTTGCCTCTCATCTCTCTCTTGTAATTTTTTTTTTAACTGTACATACTAGAATATTCTGCCATTTTATTTTGAAGAAATTAGCACGAACTGGTTGATTACACCACCACCCACCCCCCAAACACACAACACACACACAGAGACAACTGAAAAATCTTTATACAGAAAACAGTAGGTACTAACTCTCCTAACGAGGGTTGGTTTCCGATTTTTTATTTATTTACACTCTTATTCATGGGTTTCGGCTATGTTAAAAAGTTAAATCCGTATCTTTTTTTTTTCTATTGAATATATTTGTGTTCAGTTTAATATGTAAAAACTCATACTAGATACATTTTATTTATAAAAAAAAAAATATAGAAAATTATTGGCTACAAAGCCACCTTCGTTCCTAATAATTATTACAATAAAAATTAGAGCAAATAGATAGAAATTGTTAGAGAAACAAACAATAAATTAAAAAAAATTAAAACTTCTTTTATTCAGATATGAATATTAAAAATGATTCAAAATGGTAAAAGAAATTTATATGAGTGATCAGAAAATATTAATTTATACACTTAATTTAATTTAATTTTTTGATCGACTAAATAAACTTGATATTGAAATATGACAAACAAAAAGTTCAAAACAAACAAGGAGTAGAGGGGTCAGGTGCTTATAGTGAGGAAGCTGGCAAAAAAGTTGGTGACAACTTTTTCTTGACCGTACACACAGCAAACGTGCACTGTGTGTCTTCTTCCCCAATCCTTTGTGTGTATGTAATGTATACATGAATCACCTAGCTCTTTGTTTCCTAATTCCTACTGGGTCTCACTTTTACTTTTTTTGAATATTTTTCAGTTTCGTTTGGACAGTCGAAAACAAGACAGATTTTCTTGTCTGAGGTTTGTTTCTGGGTTCCCTTTACTTTGCAAATTTCTGTAATTTCTGGGATTCTTGATATTGTTTTCTTAGTCTACTTTCTTGTTCATATAATCTGTGGTAAAATCTGTTTTTTTTTTTTTTTGTCTTCTGTCCGAAATTCATCAAATACTTGTGCAATTTTTTTACCAATTACTGATTTTCTGTCTGAAATCTGAATGCATGTATGTATATGAGAAAACTACTGTAATTATACCAGTGCCTATGTCTATGTGAGCTAGTTCATGTCAAAATTTATCTTGCCTTTTTCTGCAGCTAAATCTTGTAACTATGAATTGTTTTTGTTATTCGCAGTTTTGTTCGAAAATGAAGCTTCGTTGGTTCGCAAACGATGACATGCCGATCAACATACTAAGCCGATTGCCCGCCAAGACACTGCACTGTATAAAGTACGTTTCGAAAGAGTGGCTTAATCTGATCTCCGACCGCTCATTCGTCAAATTGCAGATTAAAAAAAAGGAACCCCTTTCCGGGTTTTTCTTCCAAGAAATATTCCAATGGGCAAACAATGAATCCATCAACTCCGTTAGCTACATTCCCGTCGGATCCGATAACATCAATGTGTGGCCCACCGTTCTCGATTTCCTCCCCGAAAATGTTGTCCTTTCGTCACTAAACAACGGTCTCTTGTGTTGTAGAAGTTGTCTCCCTTCATCCAATCCTAGTATTTATGTTTGCAACCCGTTGAACAAGCAATGGATGAGCGTCGAATGGCCTGAATATCTTCCACAAGAAAGCAATGTCGCCATAGTTTTCGACCCGTTTGAGAACCCTATTGATGTTTCAACACACTTCAAACTCGTGGCGGTTTGTAATACCGAAATTGGAGAAGACGAGTATTGCTTCTCGTTCGACGTTTATTCTTCAAAAACGGGTTTGTGGGCAAGATCGAAAGAGCGTTGTATGTGCAACCACAACCTCGTAAAAAACAAAGGGGTTCTTGTCGAAGGAGGGGTTTTGTATTGGCTGACAGACGGATACCAAATTCTTATGTACGATACACAAAACGAGCTTTCTTGGTTGGTTGACTTGCCTATTCCATCTACGCAGTTCACTAGTGTACCCGAAATGTGTATAGGAGAATCGAGAGGGGAGCTTTGCTATGTGATTGTATCGGAAGATGGTCTTCAAATGTGGGTTCTTGAAGATCGATTCGCGCCTCAATGGGAGTTGAAGATTTTTATGCCGTTGGATGAATTGGAGGAAGAGAATCCGAAAGTGCTGTACGGAATATCGGAGAAAGTGAGGAGTAGATTATGCAGAGACGAGCTTGCATGGATGGATCCTCTTGCGTTCAAAGACGGGAAGGTGCTTTTTCGGGTTTCGGCGAATGTCTACTTGTACGAGTTCGATATTCGGAGGATGAAGAAATTGTGTGATGTTTCGACTTTGGGTCCGAAATCTATGTATTCTCCTATCGTGTTGCCGTATAGCATGAGCTTGGTTTCGATTGGTCGAGAGTAGATCGAATCTGTTTCTTATCTTTTGTTTGCTTTACTTTTTAGTTGTCGTTCGAATGATCTTTAGTTGTAACTACGGAAAAAAAAAAAGATTGATGCAATCCATTGCAGTTTATGTAATGAATTTCAAGTTTTAGTTTTGAAGAGATATATTAATTACTCTTCATATAAAAAATGAAGAAATATAATTATAATCTTTATATAAAAAGGCTTACCATGTTAACTAGTTTTACAATATCAGTAGTCAATGGCAGCATGTAATTTTCTCTCTCATATTTTCTTTCCCAGTTACAGATTGTCTTATTACTCCATTGGAGCACCATTTGAATTTAACCAAGCTTTTTCCGACTGTGTGTTCTTGAAATACACAAATACAAGTCATGTTAGTTTCTCAACTGAAGAAATTTCACACAGTAACAACCACCTACGCCACTACCCTGAAGGAATGCGTGGGGACTTCAAACTTGAGAAGGGCGAAAATGGTCCACGCAAAACTCATCAAAACATCGGATTTCGAGTCGGACTCCATCTTCATCCACAACCATTTGATGAATGCTTATGTGAAATGCGGAGACATCTCTGACGGTCACCAGGTGTTCGATGAAATGCCCGAGAAGAACGTAGTGTCATGGACGGTTCTCATTGCTGGTTTCGTGCAAAAGAATTTCCCGACCGAAGCAGTTTCCCTTTTCTCGGATATGCACAGGAGCAGCATTAGCCCTAACGAGTACACATTCGTCAGCACACTCCATGCTTGCTCATTTGCCGAGAGTTTAGACTTAATTTGTGCGCTTCAAGTTTATGGATTGATCATTAAGCTGGGATTCGAGAGCAATGTCTATTTAGTCAACGCGTTCTTGACCGGTTTGATCAGGCACGGTAAGTTGGACGAAGCTATACGCCTCTTCGAAGGGTGTCTTTATAAGGATATTGTTTCGTGGAATGCTATACTCGACGGTTATTTGAAATTTAAATGCGAGGATATACCAAGATTGTGGCAAAGAATGATTCGTGTAGGTGTAAAACCAGACGAATTCACTTTCGCCACGGCTCTCACCGGATGCGCCGAGCTATCGAATCTTGAAATAGGATTGCAAGTTCATTCCTTAATGGTGAAAACAGGTCACGCAATTGAAAGGTGCGTGGGGAATGCTTTAGTGGACATGTACTTGAAGAATCGAAGGCTCGACGAAGGTTTTCGAGCTTTTGATGAGATTTCTACAAAGGATGTGTGTTCCTGGACTCAAATGGCTGCAGGGTGTTTGAATTGTGGTGAGCCAATCGTAGCACTTAAGGTGTTCGATGAAATGTCGAAGGCCGGAATTACGCCAAATAAGTTCACTCTTGCAACAGGGCTTAACGCGTGCGCTAGCTTGGCTAGTTTAGATGAAGGGCAAAAAGTCCAAGTCTTTGCTATAAAACTCGGCGACGAAATCGATGTGTGTGTGGATAACGCATTGCTTGATATGTACGCGAAATGTGGATGCATGGAAGGTGCGTTGAGGGTTTTCAGATCTATGAAAGAACGTACCGTGGTTTCTTGGACGACTATGATAATGGGGTACGCTCAAAACGGGCTTTCCGAAAATGCCCTCGAGATTTTCGAAGAGATGACAAGAGTTGAAGGAGAAAAGCCGAATCATATTACTTTGATATGCGTGCTGTATGCTTGTAGTCAAGGGGGGTTTATCGATAGAGGGCTCGAGTATTTCTCTTGCATGGGGAGTGATTATGGTGTTGTGCCTCAAGAGGACCATTATGCTTGCGTGGTGAATCTTCTTGGTCGGGCGGGCCGGATTAAAGAAGCCGAAGAGTTGATTTTGAAAATGCCGTTTAGAGCAAAGAGTGGGGTTGTTTGGCAAACGTTGCTCGGGGCTTGTAGGGCCCACGGGGATGTAGGGACGGCCAAAAATGCAGCGAGGCGTGCGTTTGAGATTGATGAGAGTGATGCTTCGACTTATGTGCTGTTGTCGAATACGTTTGCTGATTCGGAGAATTGGAGCTGTGTGGGGAAATTGAGAGAGTGGATTGAGAATAGGGATATCAAGAAAATGCCCGGCTCGAGTTGGCTTGAAATAAACGACGATCGTTGATTTATTACATTGAAAATGCAGAGTTTCAATTATTTGTGTTTTTGTTGACATTTGTATGCACCTATGTTTTCAATGATCTGTGTAATATATAATCTTACACAGTGTTCATTCCAGCTTTGCTTATTCTCATTGTGAAAGAAAAAAAAAATCTTACAAAGAATTCTAAAAATAAATTCGAAAAACATAGCAACATTATTCTTCACAGTGCTCGAGTGAATTTATGATTCGAACCGTAAATTTCCGAACAACTCAAAGTGAAGTGTGTCGTAAAGCAATTGATGATAAATTAAAAATAAAATTAAAGCCCGGAAAACAAATAGTAAATACGGTAGCTTATAGCATAGAGTACATCTGCGTTTTCATTGGCCCGTGAACCCTCGTCGTTCGATCATCTCAATAGCCTTGTCCTGTTTCAGCTTATTCACAATTCGAAATGTATCGGGATTATTGAATCTGTCACGAACAAACTTTCTTTCTTCCGCTTGAATCTCTTTGATAGCGCTCGGATATGGATTTGGAGGGGGCCTTTTCCCCTGAAGACGTGCGATTTGCTTCAGCCGAGCATATGCTTTCTTTTTCGATTTTCTTTCAGCTCGATATTCCATCTACGACAAAAGTAACAACCATTTAAGTTTAGGGGAAAAAGAATATTCCATTTAACAGTAAATGAGAAATTTTTGCATACATCTGCAACAGCCATTGCTTCATCGTCAGCAACACCCTGCTCCTTTAACTCGAGAACTCTCCAAGCAAATACACGGGCTGAAGGTGGATTGAAACCGGATATTCTGTTGCAATGTGTACAAGTGGAAATGCGTTTTTCAGTAAATCGATTCGAAAAGGTTTAATTTATTTGATGTAATTGGTAGCTGCAACAGTGAGAAAGAAAGAAATTCAAAAGCTCATAAAAACGGAAAATCTGCCCTTCACAGCAGCAAAATTCATGAATTCAAAATCACGTTCCGTTAGTGAAATTGGCAACGTTTATCCCAAAAGATAATCCATTTCATACATTGAGTTCAATGGTTGCACCCAATTTTCTTCGGGAATAAACAAGCAAGAAAAATTAAAATAACGTGTTAAATTCTCCATCGGTCTCACCTTTCCAAACGTTTTCTAGGATGCACATGCCTATGTAGGGAACCTAAATATCTAATAACAATGGCTTTTCCTGCATATCTGCCAGCTACTCTCGATCATAAATCTAACTCATATCAGCTAAATTCCAATGCCTATCAGTCGCGTAAAACTTGAGCTAATAGTCGAGAAAAGATCAATCTACGTTGAGTTTAAACTTTAAATAAGCTCGTTGCAGCTCCACTAAACTACCTGAATCTCTAAACAACGGCACTCGAAAGCTAAAGCACAAGAGATGTACAAACAGATTTTTAGTTTCCAAATTCAATACCAACAACAAAACGAAGCACTGTAGTCTGCAATTCAAGTTTCGATAAGATTGGCAAACCGTAGAGGAATATAATACACCCACAACCAATCAAGTGGAATTACTACTCTAATCAACTACTTTACGAAACAAACATCATATTACAGTCTTAATTTCCTTTCTCTTTTGTCTATAATCAAATAATAAAAAAAAAAAAAAAATCAATCCTGCAAGGTAGAAAAGAGAGTGAATCAAATTACTTGATAGCATCTTCAAACTTGGAATCCGGATGCTTCTGGAAAAACTTATTGACATAAGTGTCCTCCGGGAAACTTATCGGTTTCACCTTACTTTCTGCGCGAGGGAATGTTGCAGGTGGAGCCCTAATTCAAAAAAATTGATTGAAGAAACAAATAAAAAATTCATCATAATTCTGCAACATTTTTTTGTACCAATCCAGCAATAAGAATCTGACTGATAAAAGTGACGTACTTTTCCATGGCTTTAAGCCATAAAGGCTCGGATTTAGCAAAACCCTTGACGAGTTTCCGAGTTTTTGAGAGCAAATCTCCTTTCATAAACGACATCGATTCCAATCTATCGATTAAAGCTGCACCAAAAAAAGGTAAATCAGACAGAGAGTAACGATTGGAAAATGAAGAACATATGAAATGAACCCATACGACGTCGTAGCAGCCTTGAATCAGCAAGTAATTCAGCTAGCTGTTGTGGGGAAGAAGAAGAAGAAAAGGTAAATTCTGATGGGCAGAATGAAATTACGTAATTGGAATGGGCCACAATCAATGAAACTGGCCCGGCCCATATAAGAATTATCATTGGCCCAATAAATCAATACAGAATGATTTTAAAATTAAAATCAAAATTAAAATGGTGTTGGATGAAACTTGAAAGTGTTCGTCTCTGTTGTTGTTTACTCGCTCCGCCCCACTCTCTTTTCTTCTCTTCATCTGCAAATTTTGTTTTCCCTCCATTTATTGTGCTTCCGCCGCCGCCGCCGCTATCAACCAATCACTTACTGTCTCCATGAAATGGATGACAAGCTGCCGGTCAGTAATTTTGCGGACCTAAAAAACATAAAGGTTGGATTTTTATTTTATGGGTGCCTGCTTCTTTCCAAGAAATTCTTCATTCTCTCCAAAATTTTGGGCAACCCCTAAGTTTGATTTTCTTACAAGGTTCGTAACTGTAAATAACAGTAGCAGCAGATTTTCGTGCAATATGATGTACAGTCGTGTTTCTACACTTCCTTTATCGGATGATTCTGATTGTTCCACTTCGAATTCCGAAAGTAATTCGGAGAGTGAAATTACTGTTTTAAGAGAAAATAACCGTGACCGTAAAAGCATTAAGCTGTTTTCTACTGTTGTTAGAGTGTTCAAGTCTTTTAATTGGAACGCAGCGAAAAAATTATGTTCCGCCAAGTCTGTGGAGAAATACGGTATTGATCGATGGGTAGCGGCTTTTAACGTTGTTGTTCGTGTATACGCGTGTGCGGAAATGCAAATGGAAGTTCACCACTTGCTTAGGGAGATTGTTTGCTGTTATCAGAAAGCTGGGCTCGATTTGTTTGATATACCGTATGCTTTATTAGATTCCCCGAGTGATGCAGAAGGGTCAACTTTCTTGGTCAATGAACTCGTCAAGGTTTTTGCTTCGAATGGGATGTTAGAGAATGCATTGGATGTGTTTACGCAAGCCAGGAGAATTGGGTTTCAACCTGGTATTCGGTCGTGCAATTTCTTGCTTAAATGTTTGGCGCAAGCCAATGAAAGGGAGATTGTTATGATTTTATTCGAAGAAATGAAGAAATACGGACCGTTTCCTAGTGTGTATACCTACACAATTATGATGAATTTTTACTGCAATTATGGTCGTGGTAAAGAAGGTATTTATGAAGCAACTAACATTTTGGAGGAAATGGAGACAATTGGGATCAGTCCATCGGTTGTAACTTACGGTGCGTACATTCATGGACTATGCAGAGTCGGACTTATTGATGAAGCTTGGGGATTTATCGAAGAATTGAAACGCGATAATCAGCCACTAAATTGTTACTGCTATAACACGGTTATTCACGCGTATGTAAATAAAGGTGAACAAGATATGGCTATGCAGGTGTTTTACGAGATGAAGAAAGGTTTGGTTGCAGCAGATGCATATAGTTATAGTATTTTGATCGAGGGTTTTTGTCGATGTGGGAATATTGACAAAGCTCTTAGTTTGCTTGAAGAGATGGAAAATAATAATATCAAACCTTCTCGTGTCACGTATAGCTCGATTTCAAAAGGCTATGCAAAACATGGGTCGATGCGGAACTCGTTCGATTGGTTCCAAAAGATTGAAAATTCTGGTTACAAGTACGACCAGCATGCGTACAACATTTTAATTAGTGGATTTTGTGATCAGGGCGACATGGGTTCTGCGAATAAGGTTTTCGAGGCGATGGTCAGAAATAAGTTGGATCCTAATAAAAGCAGTTACAAGCCTTTAATAGTGGGGTTCTCTAAAATCGGTGCGTTTGAGAAAGCCTTGAAGTTTTTCAATAGCATGGAAGATGCGGGTTTTCTTCCCGATTGCTTTACATGCAACCACGTGGTGAATGGAATTTGCAACGAAGGGCGAGTGGGTGAAGCTGTGAAAATGATTAACGCAATGTGGGGCGTAGGCATTTCTCCGAATGTGTTTACGTATAGTGCGGTTATTCACAGGCTGTGCAAAGATCGGAAATCGGACGAGGCACTAGTGCTTATTCCACTAATGCTTAAGTGTAACGCACTCCCTAATGTTGTGACTTATAGTATCCTCATCGATGGATTTGTTAAGCAGGCGAATCCGAGTAAGGCTCTTGTGATTTACGGGAAAATGTTGAAAATCGGGATTTGTCCCGATTTAGTCGCGTACGCGATACTCGTTAATGCGTTATCCACTTTTGGAAGGGTGGATGAGGCGTACAGTGTGTTCGAAGAAGTGATTTCTAAGGGCTTGAAACCTGATGAAATCTTTTACACGATCTCTTACACTTCGATGATAGCTGAATTATGTCGGAGTAAAAATATGAAGAAAGCTTCCGGTCTCTTTAAGGAAATGGAGAGAGAAGTTTCGCCTTCGGTTGTTACTTACACGTGCTTGATTGATGGATTTTTCAAGATCAACCAAATGGATAAGGCCGAATCGCTCGTAAAAGAAATGGATAAGAACAATGTGTGCCGTGATAAAATCGCCTACGATGTTCTCATTCATGGGTTTCGAAAACATGGATGTGAAGATAAAGCTCAGCAACTAATCGATGAAATGGAGTATAGGGGGATTACTTCTTGATCAAGGTACCTGGAAAACGTGAGGGCTTTTTCACCTTGTATGCTGTTCAGAAAGGGAGCACTGTCGGATGTGCGCTTGTCTTAACATCGTACCACATCGAGTTCTACTGATGCGCGTACGTTTTATTCCGAAAAATACGGAAAATAGCAAATTACATGGTATATCTTAACTCATATTTACCTACCCCGTTACTGAAATCCATCCAATTAGTGCAATATTTTTCACGATTTAAGTCTTGTAGATTAGATTGAGAGCATATTCTCTTCTGTCTGAATTTTTTTAATTGTGATTGGAAGTTTTCCACCATTCAATATGATAAATACGTGACGATTTTCTTGATAAATACGGTATTGTAGCTATGTTCCTTTTTCACTTACGAACCATTTGTTGCTTCAGGGTATTCAAGAAGAGTAAAAGTTATGGTGGAATTCAACGAGAAGCTTTTCTCCACCAAGTTAAACTTCTTAACGAAACGATGAAGTTCGTGTCAAGTCAGTTCAGATTATGCAGAGGATCAAGTAAGTACTCAGCTTGAAGTATTTAAGGTTGTCCGAAGCATGATATTTTTCATCTGTAAAGATTTAATCTGTTTTACATTTTTTGCTGCGAATTACAGTTCAATTGTCTGCGTAATCTGTTTCATATGCTGCATGCAATATTTTCTTTAGATTCGAAATGTTTTGAAAACTGCTGCTGAATGCCATTTTTCTCGAATATGTAGCATGTTAGACGGAGCAGTAGTTGTTCGTTTGTCTGTTCGAATTTGTGTTCCTTTACTTGATAGTCACCGTAATACAACTTGTCAACTTCATTATCATCGATAAGCCATTGATTGAGCTAAAACTTAACAAGTGCTCGAGAATACTTACAGTTCTCTCTCTCACACACTCACACACATATTACATAATTTGCATCTTGATGAAAAACAAATGCAATGAACAGGTAAGCTGGATGCATGATGATCTGGCAATTGGAGGTTCTCTGGTGGCAAAAAAGATGGCTCAGATGAACTCTTGCTCACTTTTGTCAACTATATGGGATTTTCTTGCTCTTGGTCAACTGCAGTTTTTAGGACAAAGTCAAAGTGGTGTTGTAATTATTTCTGTAAATTGTAATGGAATTTTTTTAATTAACTAGATTCTCCATTTTCTTTTTAATCTTTTGAAAAACTTTTGGATCATAATCAAAATTATTTATAGAATTTTCGATTGGGTTTTAATTTCCAAAAATGTATTTGTAATATTAATATGATTACATATTTATGTAATTTATTTTAAATATTATATATGTAAAACAATCATGTATAAATTATGTAAGTGGCATTATAATGATGAAATTTTATATGGCTAGAATATTCAATAATCTTGGAACTTTGGAAAATCATAATAATATGAATATGAAATTTTTGAAATTGGAATCAAATTTTCACTCACAAAAAAAGTCAAAAATTGTGTTTATAGTAAAAATTCTATTTTGAAAATGTTACTTAATATATTAATTAGGATTTTCTTATTGCAAAGATTTAATTATATTAGAAGATCTAGTTAGATTGTGTCTTTAATACGAAATAATATAGCGACTTTATCAAAGGAATTCAAAAACACGTTTTTCATATTGTTTTGTTTCCCCAAACAGCAACGCTGCATTCGTCGTCTTTATCAAAATCTTTCCCAGTCTCTCTCTCTCTCTCCTCTCTCTCTCTCTACACAGATTGTTTGATACCCGATAATCTCTCTCTAAAATCCATGTCTTCGGCGGGTATTCCGGGCGGCGGAGGAGGAGGCGTCGCCGCCGTTCCTCATCAATATTTCTGCTACCAATGCGATCGCCACGTCTCCATCGTCCCTCCAACCTCACCCACCGCCGAAATCGTTTGCCCCAACTGTCAAGGCGGCTTTCTAGAAGAATCGGATTCTCCTCCCCCCTCAATCGCTGATAATCCCATCCATAACCCCTTTTTCTCCGACAGTTTCCCTTCCGCCGCTCCCTTCGGTGGTTTTCCTATCATCCTCTCCTCCGCCGGCGCCGGCGCGGCCCATGCCGGCTCGGCATTCACCATGTCCTCCGGTGGCGGAGGCGGAGGCGGTGGATTTGATGATCTGTCGGCGCTTTTAGGATCCCGATCTCCCAATGAATTCAACCCTTTCTCGTTCCTTAATAACTACATCAATAACCTGCAATCGAGGGGGGCAAACATTCAGCTTGTTTTCGAATCGCCTGGAGGCGGTGGATTGGGCGGCATGGGGGCTGATTTTCGTATTCCTTCGAATTTAGGGGATTATTTTATTGGTCCTGGTTTGGAGCAATTGATTCAGCAACTCGCCGAGAATGATCCAAATCGATACGGCACACCACCTGCTTCGAAGTCAGTGGTCGAGGGTTTGCCCGATATAAAAATCACAGCGGAAATGTTGGCTTCGGATTCTTCTCAATGCGCAGTGTGTAAAGACAGCTTTGAGTTAAATGAGGAGGCGAAGCAGATTCCCTGCAAGCATATCTACCATAAAGATTGCATCTTGCCTTGGCTTGAGTTGCATAATTCTTGCCCTGTTTGTAGGTACGAGTTGCCTACCGATGATGCTGATTATGAAAATCGAAGAACGGGGCAGAATAACAATAACAGTGGTGGAAATCAAGACGGTAGAAATAATAATATTAATAATAGCAATCCGCAGACGCCACGTGCAATGGAAAGGATGTTTAGGATATCACTTCCATCTATTTTTGGGGGGTTTGGTTCACCAGCTGAGACGAGCAATAGCGGTGGAGGAGCTGGAAATGTTCGTGGAGGTAACAACAACAACAACAACAACAACAACAACGGTGGTGGTGGTAGTGGACCGTCTAATTCTGGCTCGGGTAGAGGAAACCAGGCTAGAGAGGAGGATCTCGACTGAAGTATGTTGTTGTTTGTACTACGGTTACTTTCTTTACTTTTCGTGATTGAGGTGATTTACTGCTTTTAACTGTGGTTTAATGTGAAGTTGCAATACATTGCTTGAATGTACAAGGGAAATGAGGAGAAATTTTGGTGGGTTTTTTTTTTCTTTTTTCTTTTTGATATGGACAACATGGTTGCTTATTCATAGTTTGAAAAAAACGTACGATATTGTTTTTCGTAGCCTGTGATATAGATTTCCTATGTTTAGCGTATTGGGTAATGAATAAATAAAATGCATATACATTTGAGTATTGACCCAAGTTTGTCTCACATTGTGTGGTTGAGTGTCAATAGTTGCTCGTAAATTGTTTCATTCGGTTAGCTGTTGTTGAGAATTGTGGTTGATAAATAGATTCTTCTTTGTATTAACTACTGATAGTTCTCTGAGCTCTCTGAATGATAGACTAGCTTGAGTTCGAATGCTTTACTTTTCTCTCTTGTGGACCTGTCGGCTATTTCGTAGCTACATTCACTTTAACTTGGCCTGGATGTTTATATCTTATGATAATACCAGCTGCTTTGATTTAGTTATGCAATGTGCGTGCCATTTTTTGTTGTACTCGTTCACTCGTTTCTTGAATACAGTTGAGTAACAGCATAATCTGATTTGATGTACTTCAAAATGATTCCAGATTGCAAATTTGAGGATAGAAATGAGTTTTTGAGTTCAATATGCGTGGGTTGAGTATAAATTGTGGCAAATTTGTCTTGGGTTTTTAATAATCTGAGAATGTGTAGCACTTTGATTAACGGGTGATGGTCGATTTAGGTGCTATAATTTATTTCTTTTATCCTGTTTCCTTACTTGGGATTTGCAGAAGTTTAGTCCAGACGAGATGTTGACAAAACTTGTTAATAATATTTACAAAAATTCGCAGCATTATATATATATATATAATTTTTTTAATAGAAAAACATTCAGAGGTATAATCAAAAGGTATCGAGGTAATTAATTATCCCGAAAGAAACTGAAAACATGCAAATATGTAAATTCAACCCCCAGAAATACAGTCTCAACAAAACAAACAATGACCAAATAATAACTAGTAAAAGAGATGGTGAAATAACTTGAATTTCAACTTTGTCAATAAACTCGTTGAATAACAGGACTGCCATTACTGCTGCTAGTAGATGCCGATGGCGGATCAGAAACAATAAATGGAATATCTAACTAGTTCTGCTAAATACACAACTGGCTGGCTGAAATAACGAAAATGGAAAAGAGAGAAGTATCTCCACTTTCTTCATTGAAATTCTGAGTCAGCTTCAAAATACCATATACAGGTAAAAATAAATATATGGACGAGCGTCTGTTGAGCGGAATTAAATACGGCCGCAATTAGGCTTTCCTCAAATGTCACGGGGGAGTCAGAATATCACCTTCACAGAACTTCCACGACCCATCGCCTTGCCTCTTGAGAAGATACCGTATTTTATATGGGCTGCAACCAACGAGTAACATATTTACAAAATGAATCCCACAAACTGATCAAATGTGAATCATTCCCGTATTCAGGTGTAAAATAATACTACAAAATAGTCAAATGCATTAAAGAAAGAGGAAACATCACTCAAATTCTTCATTTTTTGCAGGAAAACTTCTCCTTTCTTATTCCAGATTCAACTCCTAAAATGATGTGCTATAAGAATGCCAAATTTATGTAGAAATTTGCCAGATTACTCTCGCCCGAATTTTATTATGCTTCAGTATTTTCGAACAAGTTATCACCTAATTAGATGCTTTAATAATTGGCCTCAATTAGAGACACCTTAAACCACATTCATTGACACGAATAACATCCCTAGTTGCAGGCATAACAAAATTACCCAAAATAACGAACAGAACATATCTTCATGTACTTGTTATGGCAAAGGATTTCTGAATACCTGTAGTAAGTTGGATTTTTAGGCTGGGATTCATCCACCAGTTCGGCTGCCTCTTCCAAGCGAACTTCTATTTCTGCCATTTCCCTTCCCATCCCATCCTCCAAAACATCTGCGTGTACGATTGTCAATCGCAACAAGACGAATCTCCAAAAGCACGACCTTCCTTTTGCTGCATCAGCCAACGCTTGCCACTACAACATATGCATTGACCAGTTAAGTTAATAAGAAGCGTTAGCTGGTGACATAGTATTCCAGTTATCAGGATTTGATTAAAATCATACATTCATCGTAAATGCTAATTTTCCCAACACCTAAAAATTTTATGGATGCCAAAGGATCGCACCTTAGCTAATAGAAAACTTAGATTTGAAGTGCATTTCTTTTAACCCGGACATCAAACAGAAGGTATTAGATTAGTTCTTATGCATTGACACGAGCAATGTAGCACGGATTTGTGATCGAAATATCACGAGTTAACATGAAATACAAATAAGGTGTCACTTTACCAAAAATGACGCTATAACATTGGAAGTCTGTAAAACTAGACATGTTAAAACACTGGAATGAAACATACGGTATATCCTTAGGACAATTAGCCAAAAACAAACTCACTGGATAATGAGATGGATCTCACCTGAACAAGCATTGATCCTTCAAGGATATCAACAAGCCCACCAGTATCATGGTTAGGCCCAAGCGCTTCTGCTTTAATTGCTTGCCATTGCTTGACAAGTGTCTCAGCTTCTTCAACAGGCATTGGTTCCCTATAAGTTGATGTTATTGAAGAAGAAAGGCCAGAAGAGAGTGAAGCAGTTTGGATATCTGCAGATTCTAGATGGTTCCCAGACTGCATTTTAAGACGTGAGAGAACTTTCTTGATTTTTCTCGTAATACCATTTTGCTTAATAATTGCACGTCTATATCTTAAATCAATAGGAGAATCAGCAACAGTAGAGGAGCTTGTAGAAAATCTTTGCTCATCCACTCTCCATCTAGATCCATTTGCAGGTCTCCATAATTGCACGTTCAATAGCTTAAATAGAGCAAACAAGATGCAGCCTAATGCTGTAGTATATATCATCTTTCCAACTACGTGACTGGAGCTCAACCAAATTTTCCATACTTCACGCTGCTTTGAACCCAAAGTTCTTTTCAATTGAATAGATGGTGAGCCAGCAATGCCTTTTCCCTCCATTAGTGGACTTTGCAGATTAGGAGGAGAAAGCTGCTTGACAGCTGGACCAAGATGGCGTGAATAATCTGTGAATGAAACCGAGTCTTCATCTCTTTGATCCAGTGGAGGAGCAACAGCAAGCGATCTGAGCCTCATGTTGGATAAAGTTGGAGGAGCTCTTTTATCTTTTCTGTTTCCAAAAGATCTTTTTTCCCCATTAAAGAAGTCCGCCTATAATTGCTATTCGAATTTAGTATTTGATAGAGGAAAACAAGAAAATTTAGATAGTATAGTTAAAAGCTTTTACCAAAGATGGGGAACAATCTCGTGTATCCGGAAACAAGCCAAGAACAGCTTCTTTCAACCATGTTTCCTGTAAAATCAAAACACAGTACCTGAGAAGCATCAAACTTACGACACTACAACCCCTGTAGAACTTTAAAAGTTAATAATGTTATAAAAAGTATATGAAGTTGTCGAATAGCCCAAATTTCTATTGTTCCGTTTTTTTGTTTTCTATTGAAGCAATTGGAGAGTTTAACTATCTTGGTTAAAAGTAAAGGATAACAAGAGAGATTCAAAGCAGCATCTGTTTGGAATGAATTTATCTTGAATTACTCTGTGACATAAAATATGACTAATGATTACAAGGTGACGAAGGACACTTAATTCTTTGTAAAACACGATAGAGGAAGAGTATATATAAAAAGAACTTGTAATGACAGGGACATCTACCAGTGGTTTGTTCCCACTTGAAACTTCTCTGGTTTCTTTCAGTTGCAGTGACTTTTGTGAACTAGGACTCGAATTCAATTCAAGCTGCCTCAGTCTTTCAACAGCCGTTGCTTCATCACCCTGGACAATGGGCACTAAAATTTTGTCAATGCTGGTTTAGGTTAAAAAACAAAAATAGCGCAACAAAGAAGAGAGAAGGAAAGAGAAAGTGCACCTGCCCCAAAAGGAAAGAGCAAAAGGCCTCCTCAAATTTCAAATCAATGCCTTCTGAAGCTATTAAACACTCGCAAATTGATTTTGCCTTGTTAATCTACACAAGAATGGTGGAGAACTAAGGATTAGTAAATGAAATGAACTCTTTCTTTATGCATGAATGTACTCTACAGAATGGAATGGCACCAATTTTCAGGTTAAGCATTTCGTAAAAGTGTAAAACGACAGAGAGGAGACATTACATAAAATATGATACAAATGTTTAAATTTTAAGCCACAAGTTAAACATGGTTTCAATGTATTTTAAAAAAAAAATATTACCAGGTCAGTTTGTTTGCTCGAAACTCCAAGGGCAATATGAGCTAATAAAACCACGTAAAAGCTATTGAAATCGAGGACAGTTCTTTGATTCTGTGACTCAAGCGATTTTCTATTCTTCCTTGTAAGAGCTAAACTGTCCCAAGAAATAAGTTCCACAATTTCTGTAGCCATAAGTTTCTTAAGTGCTTGATTCAGAAAGCAAGGCCAGTCTTCAACATGGCATGAAGTTTCAACATCCAGCCCCTGCCTCAGCAATTCACGCAGAGCTGCGATAGCGCCAAGTCTTCGTCCAGCATTTTCAGGTGTGTGAGGCATCCCCAAGAGATCCAATGTGCAGGCTGGAGCAAGCTCTTCTAAAGATTCTTCTATCTAAAAGCAAAATTTAAACATCACTATTTTGTCTTCCATCGACAAGGGCAAAAATGGAAAGGACGAAATTCCAGATCGACGATTAAAGGAACAAGGAGAAATCATGCACGTAATTCCATCTTTTATTTCTCTTGGAAAAGGGTAAAGCCTTTAACTCATATGCTTTCAGGCTATTCAAATAACAAGAGCTGGAATCCCATGAATTCATTGATGATACAACAATTTCAACTCAACCAAATCTATACCATCTGATTTATACTTCTATAACGATAATTATTCCCGTTTGCCATAGGTAGGTGCCTGGGTAATTTATTGGACCAGAGAGAGGAACCTGATAAAAGCATATTCAAGGTAGAAGCATGCAACTATAATGAAGGTTACCTGAGACAATAGCATCATCTTCTCAAGAGAAATCTTGCTCCTCAATAGACATTGAGCACGGGCAAGGGCTTCGAATCCTTGAGAAATATTGTTCTTCTCAAAGCCAGCTTTTGCAATTGCACACTTCAAGAAAGCACCTATAATAAGAAGGAAGAATAACAAAACTGCCAGGAAAAAGTGGCTTAAGATTCTGACCTCCTTTTGTTCTTACCTCTGAAAGAGCCATTGACAGAAGCAAATCATGAACAAATGGCATTGATTCTGGATGTTGCAGGGCTCTTCGCCCAATTTCTAGCACAAGCTTTTCTTCTCCAACCTAGAACGGTCAGTTGAAGGCTGATCAAATCAAGAATTCATAGAAGATTCGCTTCACCTTATATTTTCCATTAAAATTGACAGAAAACATTATGCACATCTATATGGCAGTAAAAGACGACAACGGAGGTGACACAAAGTAGGACAGACCAAAAACCTATATAAGTTCATGCAGGCCTCACTAAAATCTGTGAATGCGTATCACAAAGGAGCTTCATATATCTAATTGGATGAATGAGCTTACCTCCTGTAGAAGGCATAGAGCACCAGGCAACCAAGCCCAAGGAATTTTCAGAGAAGATTTAGGGGGCAGCTTATCTTTGACATTTCCAGCATATTCTGGTTCAAATAGAAGTTTGTCTCTAACATCCATTAGAAGATCCTGAGGGAAGCAGGAAAATTTATATATGCATAGTATGGCATACTGATAAAGGAGCATTTAGAAAGAAAGAAAAACAGATAAATTTCCACCATGCATATCATTAGGAAACTAAGAGAAGAACCATGTGATTGTGACAAACCTGGCGAGATATAACAGCATCTTTAGTATATCCCTCTTCAATCTCTGCATTTTTTAAATGCATCACTGATTTAACAATTTCATCTTTTTCCGCTTTATCATGAACACCAACAACCTGAAATTATACATGACCAAAAGTTATTAACTGATGTGTGAAAGTTTAGTTCCTAAGTAGTGTTATGTTAGGTAGAAACCCAGTGAGTTCTAATGCATGCAAGTTTCGAACTCAAAACGTGTTGCAGACCCTCATGCTGCTGGAAAAGGTTCTCACGTCATGACATGACAAAGTTTCGGAAAGGAGAAATCCACTCAAAGTGGTATTGCTAAGTGGAAGTATAAGTCATCTTAAGGTATCCAAAGCTACATGAGAAATATCGAAAGAAGGATCCCTAATATCGGTATTAATATTGCTAGACCAGAAAACGATGAGAAACCAGAGTGCGGACCTTGACAGAAGCATGAAGCACATAATAAATTTCTAATAGTTTGAAGCCAAGAGTTGATATTGTCCACAGATATGCATACAACCAGATAGTCCCCACAGCCATACCTACTACCAAGCAACGCAATAACTCAAGTAGATTTATTAACACGGGGATAATAGCAAAAGACCAACCATTGTATGATTAGAAAGACTTAATATGAACTGTAAAAAAAACTATGTAACAAGGAGGATGCATCAACTTTCATTGAAGTTTAATGCACAATTAAGTGCAGAGTTTCATCAGTCCAAGCTGCAGCATATTCCTTATTATTGTATAATTTCGAGCTACTCTTGGTCATAGATTAACGATCTATACAGGTTGCATCATCAGCTGATATTGACGACTCTACTGATTGCCATTTTCAGTAGAAAACTGTCATGTGGATAACTATGAGAAAAGTTGCTATCATAAAAAAAAACAGTAAAATATGTGACCGTTCTAGGTAAACATTTTAGCAGCTTTCTCAATTCATCTACTACATGAAGATCCCATGAACAAGAGGAAAAAGATACCACGCTAGTGCAAACAGATATACAGGCATATGAGGAACACCTTGGCACACAGAGATAAAATTTTGAAAAAAATTAACAAAAACGGATTATCTCGTGAAAACTAGTGCGAATTACAACTGCAACCCGCCATACTCAGCCATTTGGTTCCAGTTTCCAATTGTGGTAAGTTCACTGAGCAATAAATGTAGGATTCTCTCTACAGGGACTATCCGATTTAAGAGTTACTATATGCAGAGTATAACATTTTAAACAGCACATAATAGAAAAAGACGATAACGACATGACGTACACCTTTTAACCCCATTTTTCGTACCATTTACCATTTTCAGATATATACACAAATACCGTGTCACGCATTTTTCACACATTACAATAACTGAAACCCCACCAATTTAAGACAAACAACCCCGTAAGCGAAAGCCGTTTATATCACATAACACAAATTATTGATAAAAACGAGAAAGTTAATCGGAAACACAAATATTCATGATGTTAACCTGGTAGCAAGTGACGGGGATTTCGATAAAAGGAACTGGGTTCTGCACACTGATATTCTTACTAAAGCTTTCCTGAACACCACGAAGTTCCGTAGCAGCACACAGCCTCCACGTATAATCAATCGCAGAAACCCTAGCACCACACCCACCGACATAACCATGATTCCGGCATTTCTTCTTCTTTCCGTTGATTCTTCGACTGGTTAAACCATCGACGGCATCGTAGCAGTAAAACTTGGCGATGCTGTCATTACACAGGTAGAGACTATTTACACTAGCCACTAACGTATGAATATTCGCCATGTAGCTCTAGATTAGCTGCTCCATTTCATCGACATTTCAGTACGAGGTTTTGGGGCACATAAACGAGGAAAACGTGGCATTTTAATTCTTCCAAATTCGTGAAAAAAGGGGGTTTCGAGCTAGGGCTTATTTAACTGGAAACTGTTGCGCATTGGGTGTTGGATGAGAGAATTCGGAGCATAATTTTGGGATTAATTTGCAGAACCGTTACTTGTTGTATTTGCTTTTTCAATCTGATGAATTAGGAAAAGTCGAAAAGAAGCAAGAGATGAACACTGTTTTTGTTGCAGGAAATTATATTTGTGACCACTGAATTTAGGAGTTTTTTCATTTCACTCCCAAACGTTTATTTTTGTTTCATTTGGATACCCATACATTCTAGTTAAACTTTTGAGGTGTATATTGTTCACTTTGAAACAACGGCGACAAAAAATGGAATCAGGTGAAACATGAGGCCAAAAGTGTAATTCTCCAAAATAAATCTTACTATCAACTATCAATTTGCAATTGATCATTAAATTGTGTAAATAATTAGGAACGTAACAAATATTTTTCGAAATTTTGCTATTCAAACATGTTTCTAACTTTTATAGAAAATTGTAAAATGACCCATAAAGTGTCCGGAAGGTGTTCTCGAACATCCGACACAAAATATGGCCGAAACGCGAAAACATTAAGAAATCGAAGTTTTCGTACTACGTAAAAATCATAACATATCAAATATGTCACTATAAAATAAGGTATAATATTGGTTGAAATGTAAAAATAATTAATTGCTGATATATTACAAATAGAAATAGAAATCAAAACTGAAAAAAATACAGTTTTCACCATTCAAGTTTGTACCAATTTCACATATGTTCACAAAAAATACATTTGGTCCCTCATGTATCAATAATCTAATATTTTTGGTCATTTTCGTTAATTTATCGTTAGTTTGTCAGTTAAAGAAGCCATAGGTACATGCTTAATTCCGTTGTTACTAATGGAAAATTGACGAGAATGACTAAAAGTGTTGAATTTTTCGAACGTATGGACTAAATATGTTTTTTATGAATATAGAGATCAAATGTAAATTTTGTGCACTTGAGGGATGAAAACTGCATTTTTTCGAATCGAAATTTCATCTTCAATCATCCAAACACGGCTTCATTTAGATTCGAACCCTTACACTATTAGCACAGCCATTTTCCACTGAATTCGCCTCTAAATCATAGGTTCCCGCCTTCCAAAACAAATTCCACCGGCGCTCACTACAAGTGCAGCGAGATAATGGCTCGAGGCGGTAAGAAGGAAGTGACCTCCGCAGCCGCCGCCGCGGACCCGGAGGCGGAGGAGAGATCAAGGCTTAAAAGAGTGGCATTCTCCCGAAACATTTTGTCGCAGAACCCAGTTAAGGTGGGCCATACAACCGCTCTCGCTCCGTCCAAAACGGTGATCAAACACCACGGGAAGGATATTTTGCGGAAGTCACAGCGGAAGAACAAATATCTGTTCTCCTTTCCGGGTTTACTCGGTCCGATTTCTGGTGGCAAAATCGGCGAGCTCAAAGACCTAGGCACCAAAAACCCCATTCTGTACCTCGACTTTCCGCAGGTTTTTAGCTGTTGTCTCGCTATTATTGATGCTTTTTTTGTTTTTTATTAAATTGATTATGTGTTAGTTTTTGCTCCTTTTTTAAGTTGGTAATAAATACTGTCAAAGACATCATAACGGTTAGCTTATGTTTATTCGGCTATGCTTGCTCGCCGTCTTCAACATCGAGTACCCTATTTATAGATAGTTGATATATAATATTTTCCGTCTCTTACCGTGCAAGGGGACGTACTCTGTCGAACAATTCGGCTGCACATTTCTATTTATTACATGCATCCAAGAAGAAGTTAGGTCTCCAACTTATATGAATTTTTAAAGGTGTTTGTGCTCTCATTTTGTTTACGAGTCCATTCTGTGTACATTTTCCTTGTATAGATCTTGCATGGACAATTTTTATGGTTTATTTTTGAGTTTTCTTCTTGGAAATTTATCACCCAGGGAGTACAAGGAAAGCTGAATGGAAGTACATGAATTGATTGGTTGTCCGTAATGCTTTGAGTTTTGTTGTATTGGTTGTTTGAAGGCTAGTAAATACAGAGATCTTACGATTTTTTGTTCTGTTTCTTGGTTGATTAACTATGTTCTTCATTTTCTTGAATTCTGCAGGGTCAAATGAAGTTGTTTGGGACAATTGTTTATCCAAAGAATAGGTACTTGACGCTGCAGTTCTCTAAAGGGGGAAAGAATGTAACCTGTGATGACTACTTCGAGAATATGGTTGGTGTTCTTTTAGTATTTGTCCTTTTAGTTTTCTTCTTGCTTGTTTGCTTAACTTAATATCTTTTACTTCAGCAACTTGATGTTTCTACTATCAGATTGTGGCAAATTCTGTAATGATATGCATAAATTTGCACATATACCTGTCTAGTGGCATCTACCGTGTCCTTAGAAAGCTATACCAGTATAAGTGACAATATTCTCTTATTAACAATGCCAGACTTTTTGTTGAATAAATTTTAGTAACTGAAGACGAACTGTCATGTCAGACATAGAATATCCTGGTTATAGTTTGATAGGACGAGTAAAATTATGTATGTAACGGAGGCATATATTCGGATAAAATTGTGATCTCATCAGTCCCAAAAACTGTTCAGAGTATGCAGCATATGTGCTGAGAGCTTTCCGATATTTGTGTTATATTGATGCTTTTAATGTAAATGATTCGTCTACATTCTGATGCAGCGAATCTCAATTTATGGTTTTACTATGAATGAACTATTGAGTTAGTAAGCCATGGTTTGTTCAGGGAAGACTGACATGTTTTTAAGCAGAAGAAAGACTGATATGATAGAGTCAGATCAGTTGCTAAGAAATAAATAGTTAGATGATTAATTTTCATGTTTGTTTTTCTTCCCACTTCATGCATTTCTTTTTTTCTCATTAAGGCTTAAAATAAAGAAAATCTTGTTTTGCTCCAGATCGTATTTTCAGATGCTTGGTGGATTGGAACAAAAGAGGAGAACCCAGAAGAATTACGGCTTGAGTTTCCCAAGGAGCTGAATACGGTCAGCCAATAAATTAGTTTGCTTGCCAGTTGAAGGCGAAAATAGTTCCAAATAGCTTTGAGGTGAAACTAAGTATAAATTAAGATATTCTGTTCGCAGGAAAAATTTACAGGCTATGATTTCAAGGGTGGTGTTGGGGCTACAAGTGATGGTAAACAAGGTTCTGAAAAGTCTGCATTGAAATCCGTGGAAAGGGTGTTGCCAAAAGTTTATCTAGAGGAGGATATATCTGACAGTCCTCGTGATTACGAAAAGCTGACAGAAGTGACTCCAACTAGGCAATCAACTAGGACTGCTGGGAAAACTTTCAAGTATATCCTTTGCTTTTCTTTATGTGATTTATTCTACTCAGAGAACTTTAAGATGCCAGCTATTTTCCCTAGTGATGCAATTAGCTGCATATTTGTAGTGTTCATACTAAATTTAAATGTACATTTTGGTCAGACGCCATAGGAACTATAAGAGACGAGTTATCTAATCGAATTTACATATTTCCCTCCATGAGAAAATGTATGTTGGTTCTGCTTAGAAAACGGGTGTGTTCACTACATTTTTCAGATTTCATCTGACATGACAAAATGTCATTTATCACCTTATGTATTTATTTCGCAATAGGTAAGTTGAGAAAGAAAGTTTCTCTTATCGAACAAATGAAGGTCGTTTCTATGAAATAGCATACATGGTGTCACAATTAAATAGGGTGGCTTGTATGGTTGATTTTGTGGATTTGTTTCAAGTATCTTCCAAGGATGCCCACATTCATGTGTACCTTGCTGTTTTCTTGATGTCTTTTGTATTAACGGATTAGTAGTTATATGAATAAGAACATGAATATTTGGCATTTTATAAAGGAATGTAAAAGAATCTACGTATAGGGAGCGCAGCGGTGCACTTATCAAAATGGTATGAAAGCCTAAATAATGAGGCCTTTAAAGCAAGTATTTCTGCCACGGCTGCATAGAACTTCTTTGATAGAAGGAACTTTGAGCAGTACCTTCTGTTAAAATCTGGTAGTTATGTTTGTGAAGTATGTGACGTTGAAGTAGTTTTGTATTTTGTCATCAAATTATAATGATGTTATTCTTTTAGCAAATAGCTCCTAATATGTGTCACTGCATTGAGGTCCCTTCAAACTCCTTTTGTTCAATTGTTCTTCGGTTTCGAGTTATGCCAGTGATAAATGGAGTGTTTATTCTCAGTTTTGCAGAACCATCATCTGGTGACGATATTATTGGAACTGAGGATGAAACACCTGAAGAAGAGGACACGAAAATTGACACTGAAACAAGAAAAAAGTATGCGCCTACTGATATCCTTGTTATTGTTTTTCACTTCTTTTTAAGTTAGAAAGCTATAACTTTTCCACATTGACTTATCTGTTGTTCCCATCACACACACACAAGATTGTTGATAATCTTCTAAAAGCTGATTTCCTTACAGACATGCACATACAGAAAGTTCTCCCCATATAGTATTTGACGTCGACAATGAGGATAATGCTAGAGGGTCCCCATCTTTAGGACAATATAAGCGGACTGGGAACACTAAGGATCCCTCCGGTAATGGTCGAACATCTCTTGTCCAAACAACATTATCTTCATTGTTCAAGAAGGTGGAGGAGAAGGTAACGTCTCACATTTTTGTCCCATTAAGTATCATATTTATTATTATCGTTCAGAAGCTTTTCAGACATGTTCAGCGAATATGTCATTCTCGTTTCTCCATTTGATATCATCTTGTCTATATTAGCTGCCTTATGCGGTATTGCGAATTAACTGAGAAATAAATATGTACGAATCGAGATTGATGCATGATATATCATTTGATAAAAATGCCTTATTTACCTCAAATTTGGAAATGCGGCTATTATTCTTGTTTATCTAAACTTGAGAATAAGTGGGGCTATCTTGCTGCTTGGCCTATCCACGACGCTCTTTTTTTTTTTTTTTTTTGTAGATTATCTCTCTGAAGATTTTTTTTCTTTCAAATTTACTTAATGTAATTGATGCTGATGGATAGAATATTCCTTCATGTTGCTATATAATATTTCATGTTTGACGCAACACTGTTAATTTTCAGAAGGCAACGGATGTGAAACTGACTGTCACTACTTCTGAAGTAAGATCTTCTTTCTTTACTTTTCTATCTCCTTCTTCTTCATCTAGTTTGCTGAAATTTTGACTCGTTGATTATTGTTTATAACCTCAGTATCTCATTGCAATGATTATTGTATTTAGGCCTCCAATCTTATGAAAGGGAGGAGGAAAACAAAGGGAGAAGAATCTGGTCAGTCCACTGCCTCTCTCCCCTTAGCATTTGTGTGATCTTTATGATGCCATGTTACTGCATTTTGATGTGAATTCTGCTTGAAATCCTATTTTATTAGAATATTTTAGAAAATTCATCACCTCTCAATTGTTCCTTGAGTTTCCACTTTCCGTCTAAAGTTTTCCTTGATCTCTTTTAGACATTTAATCGCATCAAGCATCGGGTTGGGATAACTTTTTTTTTGTTATGTGAGATCCAAATCACGCTTAGAAATCTCCACTTCTCGTTTAATCAGAACAAGGCTTTTCTTAGTTATAGCTCATCAAACACAGTAAAAAGGCTGATTTAAGTTGTATATTATTCGGTATCTGGAATAGCCAGGTCTGATCTATTGATTGTCTTGTGTTATCTTCTGATTCCTCATTGTAAATTTTCCTAATTAAATTTTCGCTGTTTGGAACATATAGGGACAGTAACTAAAAGGCAGAAGAAGGACTCTGAGGTATTTTTCTTCCATTACACATAACTTTTCCCCTTCTTTGTTAAGCATAATAACTTTATTTGGCTTTCTCCTTTTGCTGATTTACTATCTTTGTAATCAACAAGTATTTAATAAATCAAGCTTAAGTTCTTTCAATGAGAGCTAATTTTCCTTGTTATTTGCTTCCATGTTTCGTAACTGCTGAACTCAAAAAGTGAAAATTGATTATCTTCATTCTTATTGACCATTTTAAATTTTAAAAAAAAATTCATGAATGCGGGGAAGTATATCTGGAATTTCTGTCAAGCCATCTTGAGGACACTTGACATTTTATGATGACTAGGGGGATTTTCACGATGTTGAGGAAATTTAAAGTGAATGAACCAAATGTTGCAACTAAATATAACCAGAATGATTGTTTGTATGAATAGATATATCTTGTGGCATCTAGATCTTATAAATGCTTATTACTCATGCATAAAGTCAATGGAGAACATGTCATTCGTAGGAAAAAAATTCATACCGTTGCTATGAACAGAGTGTTTCTGAAACAGAGATGTACGTTTTGTTCTGACAACATAAAAACGGCCAAACCATCACTTGCCTTTTGACTTTATTTGCTCAATTGTCTTGGTGATATGTGAATAAATTGATTAGTTTGGTAAGTTAATTCATGTCGGTATCATTTTTTCTAGAATGATCAGAGGATCTGGTGACTATTTGTCATGCATCCCCAACTTCCTGATTACATAAGTAAGTATGGTAATTAACTTGTCCACTAATGTCTCTTTCCAGAAGGAGTTAGTTGAATCTATTAACCAAAGGAACTCAAAACGCAAAACCTCAGGTCCATCAACCTCAACGAGAGGAGAAGTTGACCTGGTTGACCTGGTCCCTGCTTCCCAGTCAATTGCCTCGAATGATTCCACTCAGGTAAAACCTCAAGTTCATTTTTAAATTCATTAACCTGCTGCATGCAGTTTCTGCAGAATGATATGGGTGGTGGAATTTCTAATCTTGGGTTGCTGTTACTCGTTACGCCTTTTAAATGGACGCACCTAAGATTGTAATGGGAAATCTTTGTATGAGCTTCTGCCCTGCTATGAAACTGATATGATCTTTGTCCCGTATTGCTTATTATTACTCAAACTTTCACTTGGTACTACGCTTTTCCTAACCCAGTAATCTAGAAATTTGTTGCTAGTTGAATGCGAAGGAGATGGTCCAGGAACATAGAAATTCATTGCTAAATAGGATAATGTAGAGGGAGGGTGAATTACAGGCATATTGGTGGAATGTCTTGAGTTAATCAGTTTGCTCTTCGGCCCTCAAAGGTGACATGTCATAGTATGATGCAATATTTGTGCCAATAATTGTGTTGGGATAATTTGTAGATCCTGGGATAATTACCAGTTCCCATCTAACGTTTTTCAGACAGTCATGAGTAACGAAAATTTCCTTATCCAAATTAGTTTTTTCACGATGTTTCTTGTTCACTGGTTACTTATATCAAGTTATAGCAACCAACCTGTTGTATGATTTAGTGTATCCGAGTGTAGTTATATTACTTTGGATGATGACTTTATAGCGCTACATGTCATACGAAATAACCTATTTTGTTCAGTAGCTTGCCCCAATGGTCAGATTATTTCACGGGATCTTCTTTTATTAGAATTGATTACTTTGATCAAAAGTGACAATATACTTCATTGCCTACAAATCTGATGCCGGAAGCAATTTTTAAACATTTATAGTTTGGGCTTTATTCTCGTTCATTATATACTGGTACCTAAAGTTTGTTTTTTAATCCATTATATGTTTGGTCAATCATATGGTGTGCACGTGTGATGATTCTGTATGTTTAGAGAAAATGCCACAACCTTTTGTCTGATGTGCTTCCGTTCAGACTACAGTTTTGGTATGTTTATTTACGTATTGATGTACCTACCATGTAGGTTGAAGACGACGACATAGAAGAGTTTTCTAACACATCACAGGTATGAAAATTTTTATGGTATCGAAAATACGTTTAACATAATTAATTTTATTTTTTAATTGTGCTCTGCTGAATAGTCAACTATATATATATGTATGTTTAGGACCAGGATGAAAGTGATGAAGATTGGACTGGTTGAGAATGTATGATGAAGATCTTTCATTCTGGAAACTAGCGTCATGCATGAGTCCTTGTTGTCAACCCCTAATTTGTTGGGATAAATATAAGATTAATGTATTATATTTTTTATATATGAAGTAGTATAAGTTTGGTGTTTGATTACAAGGGCTTTCTATGAAGGCAAATTAGATTAAAGTCCTCCATAATAGAATTATATTAGAAACCTATTTTTAGAGTTAAAAATCAGGTTGTACTCATAATTATGCAAACATGGAGGGGTTTTTTTTTTTTGTGATTGGGCATTACTTTGGGGGGGGGGGGGGGGCGGCTTCTAATTTGCCCTTATTATTATTATTAATTTTTTTTCATTTTTCTTAGTAGAGTTCTTAAAAGATCTATTATCTGAGCACCAATGAATTATGAATGTAGATTCAGAGCACTGACTGAATGTTGATTCATTACAAAACCTTCTAGCTTGATTAATATTTGAAATGAGCATAACATGAACACCGACCGTTAGTTTCAATCTATGAGAATGGAGTCCGGAGCATGTTATGGTATTGAAGAATTCAGTTGAATAAATTTATGCGTTAACTTTGGAAGTTGTCTCATGTTTGTAAATACTATCAGAACTCAAATACACATTCTCTTCTTCAAGGATGACCGACGACAAATAATATTTAACAAAATCCACACTTTCATTAGTCGGTCCAAAAATTGATCTACTTTGAAAGTAATCTGGAGTGAAAATATTATTTAGAAATTTGGATAAATAAACTGGAACAACTCCGAAAAGGGGTTGTATGAATCATAAATTAGCGTGTTATGTGGAATTTCAATTGACGCTTCACCATCGTTATACTCTCCAATCTGACCATTACCAATTTTTAGTATCCAATTGTGAATTCTTTCATTTCCTCCACAGTAGATGAAGAAGCACATGATTAAAGCCTCATGTTCTTGTGCAACGTTAGGACCTTACAGTTTTTTGACAGTGGTGACGAATTGACCGTATCAACAAAAAATGTACATTAGAACAATATCTTGTCATGATGTTTTCGTAATAACCAACAAAATTTGCCTAAAATCTTCTCTAAGAACAACAACCTTACCATCAAAAAGTTCTTTCAACTGTAAGATATATCTCATAATGTTGTACAGTACTTCGAAACAATATCTATGGCGTCTCATCATATAATATGGCGCCTCATCATATAATAAGCTTTGCTTTTAGTGGAACTCTCATGCAAATTATTGGAAGTCGAAATCTAGAATGAGGTGTGGTTTCCTTTTTGTTGATTAATTTATCTTTTAACTACGACTATAGTGTGTTGATTACCAATAAGGTTAGATTAAAATCATTAAATATTGACTTAAAACTTAATTTGTAAAAGGCCCACAATAATTAGAATTCATCCAAACAAAATAGAAATCAATCCAGATTCAATTATCAAAAAAAAAAAAAAGAAAAAGAAAAAGAAATTTTATGTTGGCTATTGAAAAGGGTTTTCTTCATAGAGTTAGCAATGATGGAAGAGGAGGAGGTCGATGAAAAGAAAAAGGGAACTACAATTTGGTGCTGAGTAAGTATTCAATCTACTACAAAGGAATTGGTGTAGGGAAAGCAGTTGAGAGTGAAGAATTTTATTTTGTCAATAATTACTGCCCCATTATTTGCATTCTCGATTGATGGTGATGGACTTTTTAATGGGTTTTTGATGAACTTATCTAAACATTTGCATAGATCAACTACGATTTTTGTATATTTTTTTATTACAAAAAATAGTTTGTTTGGCAATTTTGTTATTTTTGCGGTTGTTTGCTATTGTTTCGGTTATGCTCTTGATTCGTATTCGGTGTCACTGGCGGCATTATGATTGTTTTGTTACTTTTCAAACTGATACATTAGGTAACTACTATTTTAGTAGTCGATTGCACTTAATCGACCACACAATAATCGACTACACCATAGTTGATTAATATAACTTACAAAGGAAAAAAAATTAAAAAAAAAAAAGTCATTAGATTTAGAAGGTACTCCAAGATATTTCTCATTAACTTTTCACTTGCCAATTTGAAGATTCAAACAAATATGTCTCTTCTTATTAGAAAGAGAATTTCTATTTTCTAGAGAATTTTTTTTTTATAATTTTTGCCGGCAAATTGTTTGACAAAAGAGTGAAAATGATAAGTAAAATTTAGAGACTTATCATTGCATTTTGAGAAAAATGATGCAATCATCCAAGGAGTGTAAAATCGGGATTTTAGGTCCCTTTTGAGATGGTGTAAAAGCATCAAAAGAATGTTCATTACTTCCCTTAACAAATTTAACACTAATAGATCCAAACATAAAATAAACAAGTAAGAAGGAGATAACGGGTCTCGTTGACGTAATCCTCTATGAGGTTTTCGATGATCTGAAATTTTACCGTTAATGGACTGGGAAAAGAAACACACTCGGCACATAACATGATTCATTTGATATTTTTTCTGAGAAATTTTACCATTAACTATCCTCATCTTCATTTTTCAAAATCTCATGTACAGTTAAATCTGTATATATAATTTGCCATGTTGTCACTGAATCGACACCATTCAGGAGAAAATATTATTTAAACGAGGTTATTAATTTAGAAAACATGTCTTACACTGGAGAAGCTAGTGTAGGACCCGGGGTGCCCCCTACCCTACACACATATTTTAAATATTTTTCTTGTACCTTTATAATTTTATCCGCATTTATAGTGAAAAAAACATTGAAGAAACATTAAAAAAAACTATTCACGATTTTCTACATCTTTATATATTAAAAAGTATTAAGGGCTCATATCAGACAATGGCGGACATTCTAATTTCAAAATAGGTATCTTACTTCAATCAACAATAGCAAGTGTAAGTACTTCCTCTATCTGCTTTGGATGCATGACCGCTCTTTCTTTGGATAAATAATCAACCAATTCCTTATGAAGTAAAGGGCAGTTGTTTTCAAGGTCGGCAAAAGTGTCCAATTTCTTAATATCTGCAGTTGAACGACCGAAATAAATTTAAGACAAATCGATTCTCAACACTTAATCTTAAAAATAAAGATCATCAAAGTTCCACTTGAAAATAAAAGAATTAAACACAAAGATCAATACAGGTGAATTTACCAGCATAGTGATCCACGACGAATCCAAAGCAAAGGTTTTTCAATAGAGATGCATTACATCTCTATGCAATCATCAGAATTTCCGCAAAGAGATTAAAAGAGATGCTCCTCCAAAGGTGAGATTCACAAAATAAAAATGAAGGACCCCTATTTAACCCTTGACACCAAAAACACCATCAAAACATCTTGCCTTCTCACATGAGATGATAACACATCCCTCTTAGAAGCTCACACGCACCATCTCCTTCACAATTAAATTGCTTGGCTAGACTTCGGTATTTGAAAGCTCTTTCCTTCGGTTGTTTTCCTTTCTTCGGTTATAAGGTAAGAAATTTCGGAGTTGATGTTTCCGGTAAGTTTCATGCAATCATGCTTAATTACTAACACACTTAAAACAAATAAATGAATTTCAGAATAAAACATGTTCTAGTACCGCAGCCGAGAAAACAAACCGCAGTTTAATTATCTCTATTTCAATATAATATAATAATATTAAAAGCGGATCACTATATACCATCAATTTTAAAAAAGAGAGAAGCCTTTGTGAATATTAAACTATGAAAAGTAGATTCGAGATTTAGCATAATAATCGCGCAACAAACAGTCAATTCAGAAACGATTATAAAAAAATCAACACAACATTTCCTCCCAAAAACTATGTCATCTCTTAGACATAAACATCAAAAAATCCCAAGAGATGAAATTAATCAAACAAACAAACAAAAAAAAGTAAGTAGATAATTAAATTATGCATTTAATTGATGAAAACGAAATATAGAGAATTAAATTCAATAAGGTGGGTAATCACAACAACTCAATTCATTAAATTACAAAATCGATTCGCAGCTAACCCTCGGCTGCTCGCCACTGGAGGAGAATAAATAATTACCTTGGAAATTTAGTTGTTCTCACTCTTTGGGAATCCTCTAATTTTCAACTTTTTTTTATTTATTTAATATATATTTAAAAATTAATACTGCCATCCCATATTTAGAATTCTCTATATGACCGGGTTGGTTAGATCTCAAATACCCGAACAACTTAGCAAAAATTATCATGTTATTAAAATTACGAGGCAATTTAACTAAAAATTTTTCAACCTTAATGCTTGATTGGTTAAATTCCAAGTTTTTTGGCTTCAACCAACCCTTTAACTTCTTTCATTACCGCCACCAATTCCTCTAGTTTTATAATGTCACCCTCTTGTTTATTTATCAATTACATTAAGAAAAATTGAAAGAATAATAGTGGACCTATCTCAAAATTCATTGGCTACCTTTGAATTATAGCTATTGAGTTTGTCTGGTTACGTACCTAACAAGTCACCTGTTTATGGGAGTACGGTTCCACTTAATGATCATATCATATATGATCGATTGATCTTTTATCATGAAAATAAAATGTCATTGAAAATTAGGGATGTATATCACTCGAGTTGACTGTATAATTGTTCAAACTTATAATTTGAAATTTTAAGGAGTTTTATGAATGTTTGAATTTGATTGATAAATAATCGAGTTAGAGATATTTCAATCTAAATTTAACAAATATGATTCATTTTTACCATACTAACTTTAGATTTAATACATTAGTATTTAGCAAAATCATAAATTATATTCGGAGAGATAATCTACGAAAAAGAAAGAGCATAGTGGATAGGCAAAGCAGCAAGATTGCCCCACTTATTCTCAAGTTTAGATAAACAAGAATAATAGTTGCATTTCCAAACTTGAGTTAAATAAGACATTTTTATCAAATGATATATCATGCATCAATCTCGATTCATACATATTTATTTCTCAATTAATTCGCAACACTCGTAAGGCAGCTAATATAGACAAGATGATATCAAATGGAAAATCTATACTACAAGGTTGCATTTGGTTTGAAGGATTCGGATTTAATGGTGCGGGATATCTTGCTTGTACTTCTCACATAAGAATCCATCGATAAGCATCATTGTCAAGTTTTCGACCTCCTAAATAATATACCTGACAAATGACATCACCAACAAAGGTTAGAAGGGCCGAGGTACGTAACAACCTTTGTCATCACAAGATATTTGGCAAGAAGAGAGAGATACCTACATACAAATATTTGCAAGAATTACATCCATAATTAATCCATTGATAACCATGCATATATAATTGCCAAGTTTTGAACCCCCTAACTTGTTGTTTATAGCCCAACATCTTGAATTATCTAAGGTACGCAAACACTTGAGAAACATAAGACTGTGTGCCATTTAGGAACATCAGCATAAATTACTGAATTAAGATAATCCCCTATTGAACACTCTGAGCTCCAAGAAACCATCTTACTCTAAAATTAACGTTGATTTTTCCAATCTTATTAATTGCATAACAAAGATTCAATTTTTTTAACATACATTAAATCAAATTTGGAAGAAAAAATAAATGCCAAGCATAATACACAAGTAGGAAAATTCTAAAAATTATTTACCATGAAAGCAGTGGTCAGTTACTCGACTTATGCGTAAATAAAAATTAAAAATAAATTACTTTTTACACCGGCCGACCCGATTCGAACTGCTACCCGGTTTTATACTTTTTCATTTGACAGAAAATTAATAGAGGTAAGGCAAAAAATTATAAACTTTTCATCTAGTACAACAATTTTCAAAAAAGTGAGGATAATAGCCAAAACTTTTAAACTAACCAAAAAAAATCAAATAAAACTTAGTAAAATTTATTCCCAAAGAAATTAAGGTTGAGAAATTTTAGTTGATTGCCTCTTAATTTTAATACCACGATAATTTTTGCAAAGTTGTTCAGATATTTAAAAACTAACCAACTCGGTCATATTGAGAATTCTAAATGCCGGATGGCAGTATTAATTTTTAAACAGATATTAAATACAAAAAATAAATAAAAAAAGATGAAAATTGGAGGATTCCCAAAGACTGAGAATAACTAAATTTCCACCAAGGTAATTCTTTATTCTCCTTCTCCAGTACGCGAGCAGCCGAGGGTTAGCTGCGAATCGATTTTGTAATTTAACGAATTCAGTTGTTGTGATTACCCTAAATTCAGAACCTTAATGAATTTAATTCTCTATATTTCGTTTTCATCAATTAAATGCATAATTTATTTGCCTAATTATCTACTTACTTTTGTTTGTTTGTTTCATTAACTTAATGTCTTGGGATTTTTTTGATGTTTCTGTCTAAGAGATGACATAGTTTTTAGGAGGAAATGTTGTGTTGATATTTTTATAATCGTTTCTGAATATAATCGATTGTTTTGTTGTACGATTAGTATCCTAAATCTCGAATATACTTTTATGTATTAATGTACTCTTAGTTTAATAATCACAAATTCTAAGATTGATGGTTCATAGTGATGCACTTTTAATATTATTATATTGATTGAAATAGAGATGATCAAACTGCTGTTTTGTTTCTCGGCCGGGTACTTAAACATGTTTTATTATGAAATTTATTTCTTTGTTTTAAGTGTGTTAGTAACTAAGCAGGATTGCTTGCATGAAACTTACCGGAAACATCAACTCCGAATTATAGTGATATGTGTTAGAGGTTGTAGTGCGGATTGACATTCAAACCACATTTCATGCTCATGAACCGACTACAGTTCACCTCTATGTTCAATGACCTTCCACACAAGAAGACGTGGAAACGAAGTCAGCCTCACAAGACAAGGACGGTAAAAGGAATCCACCTGTTTACATTGGAAAATTACTCGTTATGCAAGGGGGTTGGCTATGGAAACCCCATCTGCAGCAATATTTTTACTGTGGCTGGTTATCAATGGGTTGTTTTCTTCTTTCCTGATGGGACCCCATCTGAAATGGTTGAGCTTTCACTTAAGGAAAAAAGTGTATGCTTTGGTATTGTGTTGCTCTTTTGAGTGGAGGTGACAGAGTCCATTGTTTTTGCAACTTGACACTACTCGATCAAAGTGGACAGGACAATTATCTAACCGTATATCCCATTGACGATAAACAAGACATAAGCCCGATCATACTTAATACTGGTCAGCGAATAGGAGCCCCTCACCTTATGTGATTTGCTTGAGAAATCCCCCTATGTTAGAGGTGACTCTATAAAGATTGAATTCACACTCGCTATTTTATCGCCGCCTGAAATCGAGATAAGTATTACATCAATTACAGTTTCACAACTTAATGAACCAGGGTTTCATTTTCTTGGTATGTTTAAGACTGGGGAAGGTTCTGATGTTACTTTCATAGTTGGAGGTATGAAATTTCGTGCACATCGAGTAATAGTTCAACACGCTTCTCTGTATTTGAATGCATGTTTTTTAGCCAAATGGTTTCTGATCAAACAGAGATGGTCATCACAGGTGTGGAACCTCAGATTTTTAAGGTGACAACCTTTTAATTGTCTCCCATTAAAAGAAATAAAAGAATATATATATATATATATATATATATATATATATATATATATATATATATATATATGTGTGTGTGTGTGTGTGTGTGTGTGTGTGTATAATGGTGATGTTGGAAGCGAGGAAATAGAAAAAGATGGTGACAATCCATCCTCGTCTCTTTCGGAACAAGGGAGTCTCCTTCAAAGCGTGGCCCACACCATATCATATAGAAATGATTATCCAAAATGTAGTGAATAATAATTGAACTAGATCAACATAAATTATTATCCAATTATGACTCACTATATTTTGGTTCTTGTCGATTATGACTTACTATATTTTGGTTCCGAAATTAGCGGTTCAAGCTCTGAACCAAAGATTTCAATCGGTGAACCAAAATATATCATTGGTTCATGGCTTGTAACGGCTAATTTCGGAACTAAAACCGAACATCAACCAAAATCTAAGAAGTTCAAAAGAAATTTTAAGAGATATTTAGGGATAAGTCATGCGTATCTGCCACCAACTTGCCATCTCCTTGTTCACTTTTGGTGTTTGATTCATCATGTACACGGTCTTGCACTGCCTTAGATTTCTCGACTTCAATTTTAACTCCTTAATGCATTTTTCAATCGCCTCTCTTCGTGTCTTCTCATTTTCCAACTCGGAGTTAGCATCTTTTTCGGCTCTCTTCAGCAACCGATCTACACGTACGACTACTAAAAGTTTTCCAAGACAAGAAAAACATCTGCTTCGACATGCATCCCCGCATCCCCAAATCTCTATCTCATTCTCACTCTCATTGTTCATATAAAACAATATTGTCCATTGGAGAGGAAGGACAAGAAAGTAATGGACCAAGCTGCGTTTCCACTGGCATCGCCTTCCAAATGTCTTCGATTGAATCGGTTTGAAATTTCGTGCACATCGAGTAATAGTTCAGCATGTTTCTCTGTATTTGAATGCATGTTTTTTAGCCAAATGGTTTCTGATCAAACAGAGATGGTCATCACAGGTGTGGAACCTCAGATTTTTAAGGTAACAACCTTTTAATTGTCTCCCATTAAAAGAAATAAAAGAATATATATATATATATATATATATATATATATATATATATATATATATATATATATATATATATATGTGTGTGTGTGTGTGTGTGTGTGTATATACACATATAAAATGATCATGCATGTATATGTATGTACGTATGTATATACATAATCACATTTTAGTACTATATCTTAAAAATATAATTCACATAAGTCATCAAATTTCGACCATATAAAAGTAATCTACCAATTAAGAAATTAATTATTCACATAAGCCACATAATTAGATCCACGTAATTCACATAATTAATATCACGTAATAACATCACCTAAGGATTATCGAGTTAGGAATATTAATTTTGGATTCTAGGGTTTTGGAAAGGTGGGGTGTTACAGAATGCACTTCATCTTATCCCTTTTCACTGGTGGATGGAAAGAAACTTATGTTTTGCATCAATTTTTGGCTTTTCTTGTCTATTGTTAATTGAAGCAATGATGTTGCTGCAGATGGATCATCATCGTATACAATCTCAGAAGGGAGGAAATAAGTTAAACTTCGGAAACCAAGACAAGATGTTGTGGTTTGGGACTATTTCCGGATCTACGGTTGCAGCTCTTACGACGATGTTTCTTTACAGCTACAATGAGACAATTGCCACACTGGTTTTAAGTGCAATCATGGCCGCTTCGGTCGTACTTTTCACGAAATTAGTGGTTTCAAGTCATGAACCAACGATATATTGGTTCACCGATTGAAATCGTTGGTTCAGGGCTTGAACCGCTAATTTCAGAACCAAAATATAGTGAGTCATAATTGACAAGAACCAAAATATAGTGAGTCATAATTGGATAATAATTTATATTGATCTAGTTCAATTATGACTCACTACCTTTTGGATAATCATTTCTATTGATCTAGTCATAATTTGATAATAATTTCCGGATCTTTCGATACAATTCTAATGTCAGTGTTCATTTTCAGTCAAAATGAGATAATTGCATCCTTGATTCTAATTGCGATCACGGTTGGTTCGATTGTACTTTTCCTAATGGCATACGTTTGTAGGACCGAACAAGTTGGAAAATGACTGCAATTTTGAACAAGTGAAATCACTATCGAAATAGCACAAGCCATGAACCAAAGATTTATTTTGGTTCACCGATTGAAATCATGGTTCATGGCTTGAAACCGGTAATTTAATTCGGAACCAAAATATAGTGAGTCATAATTGACAAGATATATAATGAGTCATAATTGGATAGTAATTTCTAGTAATATAGTTCAATTGTGACTCACTATATTTTGGTTTCGAAATTAGCGATTTCAAGCCATGAACAAAGATTTCAATCGATGAAACGGCATTTTTTTACAAAAAGTTCAATCTATAAGAATAAATTCCAGGGACAAGTCGGGACAAGAAATCACATGAAAAATTTCAATGCTTGATTGGTTAAATTCCAAGCTTTTTGGCTTCAACCAACCCTTTAATAGCTTCTTTCATTACCACCACCAATTCCTCTAGTTTTATAATGTCACCCTCTTGTTTATTAATCAATTCATCTTGTTTTTTTATTCGCTCATTTTGGACGACTTCATTCTCACAGACTTGTCGGACCATATTAGCTTTTTCAACCTCCAACTCTTTTATGCGATTATCTTTCTCATCTTCCTTTGCTTTTCGGAGAGCTTCTTCTCGGTTGGATTCTCAGAACTTCTTCGATTCGGTTGATTCTCTTTTGGAAGGCTTTCTTATGGTAGGATTGCCAAATGGTTCCGATAAACAACATTGCTCCGACTCCGTGTTGCAATCCGGTGAAGTGTTTGCGTTGAAAATATATGGCCATTTGAAGGGGCAGCCTCAAGAAGTATTGACCGACTCTGAAATCGAAGATTGACTTGGATACTTCCATCCACGAGAAGACACAAAAGCAACCATCATCATAATGATGATTGCATTTTCGTCTTTTTTGTGCTCCAACCCGACCGATATGGTGATGTTGGAAGCGAGGAAGTTGAAAAAGATGGTGACAATCCATCCTCGTCTCTTTCGGAACAAGGGAGTCTCCTTCAAAGCGTGGCCCACACCATATCATATAGAAATGATTATCCAAAATGTAGTGAATAATAATTGAACTAGATCAACATAAATTATTATCCAATTATGACTCACTATATTTTGGTTCTTGTCGATTATGACTCACTATATTTTGGTTCCGAAATTAGCGGTTCAAGCTCTGAACCAAAGATTTCAATCGGTGAACCAAAATTTATCATTGGTTCATGGCTTGTAACGGCTAATTTCGGAACTAAAACCGAACATCAACCAAAATCTAAGAAGTTCAAAAGAAATTTTAAGAGATATTTAGGGATAAGTCATGCGTATCTGCCACCAACTTGCCATCTCCTTGTTCACTTTTGGTGTTTGATTCATCATGTACACGGTCTTGCACTGCCTTAGATTTCTCGACTTCAATTTTAACTCCTTAATGCATTTTTCAATCGCCTCTCTTCGTGTCTTCTCATTTTCCAACTCGGAGTTAGCATCTTTTTCGGCTCTCTTCAGCAACCGATCTACACGTACGACTACTAAAAGTTTTCCAAGACAAGAAAAACATCTGCTTCGACATGCATCCCCGCATCCCCAAATCTCTATCTCATTCTCACTCTCATTGTTCATATAAAACAATATTGTCCATTGGAGAGGAAGGCCAAGAAAGTAATGGACCAAGCTGCGTTTCCACTAGCATCGCCTTCCGAATGTCTTCGATTGAATCGGTATGAAATAACCCCACCCACATGGTTAAACTCGAAACCATTAAGTTAAAAAGCCCACTTCCAAAGCATAATTTTCTCTCTAAAAGTAGTTTTTTGAACATAATATCCAAAGGAGAAAATGAGGCCCATGTGACAACGACTCCAACAGTCTTCAAGCAATCATGTTTTTCATCAAACACGAAAAGGAGACAACAAATAATGAAACCGAGACATATCCACGTAAATGAGGCTACTTTACACCATACTACCGACATATGCACTGTATTTGTATCCCTTCTGGACCGAGGAAAGAATCCTTGATGCATCATCGTGGAAGGAGAATAATCGGGGACGAACTTAGACAAAAACATTGAAAAATTAGATTATTGACATCACATAAAGTCTAGAACATATTGCAACAATCACATTCACTTGCATATTCGATACATACACAACCAACAATTTTCAAACATTTCCAATGAAAAAAAAAAAGAAAATAAAAGAAAAGAAAAGTCTAATGCAAGAAATGATGTTTAACATTTCCGTCTTTTAATTATAATAATAAAAAAAAAGACTTTCATTTTTTACCTCAAATTTCTTAATTAATTTATAAACTATTACTATTATCATCTCTCTATTTTTTAATTGGTCAAATTTATTATTACCATCAGTCCATCACTGTCGGTCCATCACCATAATTTATGATTGCACTAATGTATTAAATTTAAAGTTAGTATGGTAAAAATGAATCATATTTGTTATGTTTAAATTGAAATATCTCAACTCGATTGTTTATCAATCAAATTCAAACATTCATAAAACTTCGTAAAATTTCAAATTATAAGTTTGAACAATTATACAATCAACTCGAGTCATATACATCCCTAATTTTAATGACATTTTATTTTTATGTTAAAAGATCAATGAACCGTTGGTTCAAATATGTACTTTGTTGTAATTTCCATAATGAACCGTTGGTTCAACTATGTTAAACGTCACTTAATAAATAATAATATTTAAGATTGAATTGGGAGGACTTAATTGGGCTATTGGGCCACCGCCGTAACATATATTCAATATTATCGGCCTCATCAATCATTATTTACCTTGTCACAAATTGAAACTTGTCCAATTTTATTTTGTTTATCTATCTATCTAATCTAACTATCTATAAAAGTGTGAATAATTGGTCATGTTTCTTCCCTTTTTTGTGTGTCCAAAATTACAATAGAAACTTATTTATTTAGTCAAGATCTCTTTTAAGGGTAATATTTCTTATAACATTAATAATTAATATAAAACTAATAATACTAACTTGGTAGTTACAAATGCATGCACTATATTATATTATTTGAAAAAATTAAGCAAATGCAAAGGAAAGATAAAACTGAAGAAAGATGAAACTGATGCATTTAGTCCATAAGTTAATCAAATAATTAATAATAGAAGCATGATGAAAAGTAAAATCCATCGATTCATTTACTCTATTAATTACTTAGGATATATTAGTCAATAGGAAATGCATGAACATTGCAATTATATTCATATGTACGATTTCTTTGGAGAACTGAAGATGTATTGGAACATGAAATGTATCCAAAAAGGCCTAACACTGATGCATAACAACTTGGACTCTAACAAATTTAGACACACCAAATGGACAATATAATAATACATATATGGTATGTAAAGATTGTATTTCATCAAACAATAAAAATCGTCCTACCTAAAATAATCTATGCAAATTATATTAAATGATCTTAAGCAATTTTCAGTTGAAAAAAAAGAGCTTCTTGAAGAAGAAAAACTTAAAAAATAAAAGCAAAAGTTGCTAGCGTACTATCAAGATTAATAATTAAAAAAAATGGTAATTATTTTTTTAATAGATACATACAAATAGCGAAAAATTACTCATATGTTTTAATACTGAATATAGTTATATACTTTATATAATTAAGAACTTGAACTTTTTCCATAGTATATTATTTCATAACCACCCAACAGTTAATTTTATAATCCAAATTGAGTCACCGGAATTGGATGTCCAGTGACAAATATATGCATCGATTAATGGACATTTTCTACAACTTTAATGATTTGAATTATCAAAAATTCAAAATGTAACTGAACATGCATAATAAATTAATCAAGCGACATTCAATTCAGGTGATTCAAGTCGGATTCGAAAGTTAACTCAAGGGACTATAATTTTCGTGGTTTGAATTTTGTCAAAATTAGATAAAAAATAGTCAAAATCAAGTTCGAAGTCAAAACAATATTAATAAAATTGAAATAACAATTAAAATTTCAGTACTCTTTTAAGAAGGTAACTCACATTTGTGTTGGATGCCGAAAAGATAAATTACATTATATCAAGATAACTTTAAATTTAATTCCCTTTTTTATTCAAAAGCTCTTTTATAAAATTTTGTGTGTGTAAATATATAAAAATAGAGGATAAGTTACTAACGTAATTTATGTTTACATGGAAAAAATAATGAAAATACTATAGAGCACTAGATCCATAAATATCTACTAAATTTTAATTTCGCACTAAAGGATCGATGGTAAAAATGGTAGATGATCGAAAAAGGAGAATTACTAAGAAAATATCGATGAATAGCATCCAAAAAATTTACGATAATGAGGAAACACTAAAACAGTTAAGATGAATAAGAGGGAAAAAGGTAGTTCAGTCATGAATAAATATATACAAAATAATATAAAACAAAACATTTCAATATGTAGTAAAATTAGAGTTAAAAGAAATTATCAACGTCACAATATATTTGCTTAATTTACGTTTATGCTATTATTTTGATAAAACATAACGAGAGAAATAAAAATTTAATAAATACACAAGAAAAATAATAAAACACGTGCAACGCACGTGCATATACCTAGTATAATAAATGTTTTAATAGTTTATCGATCCTGGTAGTCGGTAGAGACGATCGTGATGCAAATAAAAAGTATCAAACCGGGTAGCAGTTCGAATCGGGTCGGTCGTTGTAAAAAGTAATTTTTTTTTTTTTAAAAAATTATTTACGGATAAGCCCTCTGAAAGAGTAAAACCTCAAACATCCCCCCACATTATATTGTCAGCAAACAATTGTACCCTTGTTCATCCATTTCAACATGGTGGTGGCCTATCTTCTATGCACTCCGACCGGCCATCTCAATGCCCAAACCAGGATTCTTCTGTGCAATTCAATTCATATGAATAGAATTTCTCTGTCCACTGCAAATGGGTCTGGAATCTTTGCTCGTCCTCAATTTACGCATCTCCGCTCTTTACGGGTTTCGAGTGGCGGCGGAGGTGGTGGTGTGTCTGGAGGTTCCGGCGATGGAAACTCTGGCGGTGGAGGTGGCGGCAGTGGAGGTGAGGATGATGGGAGTGACTGGTCACTGCTTTCATGGTAAGTAATTTTTACAATTTGCCTACTTGTGCATTATGCTTGGGATTTTTTTTCCTTCCAAATTTGATTTAGTGGATGTTAAAAATACAATCTTTGTCATGCATTGTGTATATATATATATTAGACTAAGGTGGTTTCTTGGTGCTAGGACTGTTGAATAGGATTGTTTTAATTCAATAATGTATGCTGATGTTCCTAAAAAGAGTTGCTCTTATGATGTTTCTCAAGTGTTTGTGCACCGTAGTTAATGGAAGATGTTAGGGCATAAACAAGAAGTTAGCCTGCATGCCAATTAGGCGGACGAAAACTTGGTTATCAATGGGATTGTGCACTCATACTCGTGGAACATACTTTATCCATGCAATTCTTGCTAATTATTGATTAATTCTTGCAAATATTTGTATGCAGGTATCTGTCTCTTCTTGCCAAATATCCTGTGATGACAAAGGCTGTTACCTCGGCCCTTCTAACCTTTGTTGGTGATGTCATTTGTCAGGTATACTATTTAGTTGGTCGGAAACTTGGCAACGACAGCGAATCATAATTTGTTATTTGAAATCCATCCCCTAAAAATATCCCGCCAATTAAATCCTAATCCTTCAAACCAAATGCAACCTTGTAGTATAGCTTCTCCCTTTGAATGACACCTTATAAACACTGACTATTACTATGGCTTTCGGATAACTGCTTACTAAGTTTTGTTGGTGATTAGTTGGAAAAGTGGGCTTTCAGTTATGAAACTATCAGCCCTTTTTACTTCTCTAATCGTTACATATTACTTGCTCCTCGGCAATTTTCTAATATCCTTCTTTTTTTGTTGGGCACTATGCTCCTCAGCTTGTGATTGATAAAGTACCATCTCCAGACTTGAAGCGGACATTTATTTTCACACTGTTGGGGCTCGTTTTGGTGGGTCCCACGTTGCACTTCTGGTAATTGTCTCAAGATAATTTTATCTCTTGTACCAATCAAATATTGATATAGTAGGAGCTTTCTCACTATTGCTTACCAAAATAAAAATCATCTATGTTTTTTTCTGTTCTTGTTTTTGTGATGCCTATACAGCTTATTATCTTTATCGAGGTCCACACAAACTTGATGTGTTATCATGTTTCAGACATGAATTAACTTGTAATATTACATATTTAGGTATCTATATTTGAGTAAACTGATTGCTGCACCCGGAGCTTCCGGTGCTGCCTTTCGGCTTGTGCTTGATCAGGTGATATTTATATAATATATTTTTTCTACTGTCTCTACACCGTAAGTAAACCTCAATTAACTTCCAATCTTTCTAATATATGCAGTTTCTTTTTTCTCCCATTTTTATTGGAGTGTTCCTATCTACATTAGTGACACTTGAGGGAAGGCCGTCGGATGTGATCCCAAAGCTAAAACAGGTGCTGTTACATATTATTCCTTATTTTTTTATTTTTTTACTAAAGCATACACAATTGTTTATACTCCAGAAAATTTTAAAAAAGTAATGTCTTAACCTTTGTTTGTAGGAGTGGTTCTCGTCGGTTCTTGCAAATTGGCAGCTCTGGATACCTTTCCAGTTCCTCAATTTCCGATTTGTACCTCAACAATTTCAGGTTTGGTTAATTTGTAGGCTAATAAAATGGTTTAGAATTCATGATTATGGTGACGGTGCAAGAGGAGAATCTAACGGAAAATTCATATGCATCGTCTGTTTGACAGGTACTTGCTGCAAATTCAATTGCGTTAATATGGAATGTGATTCTTTCGTATAAAGCTCACAAACAAGTTATTGCGAAATAGGTAAATCTCTTGTCAGTCATTGTGTAGCAATTTATCTTATCGAACAATTTATCTGAACGAATTATGTTGGAAGGGCAGGATGGAGGCTCGTTTCTTAATGACGTCGATTTTGGTAGCTTAATTCACTGTGATGCAACAGTAGATTTCCTTTAATTAATTATTGTCTGATGCAAATTAATTTGTCTCTCTATCTTTTTTTTTGGGGGTCTGATTTGGCACTTGATTTTGTTTCCAGCAGAGAAAGTTCTCACGCAGTTGGTGGGAATAAACAAATTCTGACCAAGTGCATAATTAATTATATAAATAGAGAGTTGATATTATTAAATAGGATGAAAACGTGGATTTTGTACTAAAATAATTGCCCAATCATAGAAAAGAAATGGAATAACAGATAGGTACACAAAATAAGCCAGCTCAAAGATTCAAATCTTGAGAATTACAAAAAAGAATAGACAGACAGTTTAAGTTGTTAATAAGTAACAATTTGAGTGAAAGTGTTGCAGCATTATTATTATATAGTATATATTGTCACTTTCAGGATGTGAATCTATGCGGAAAAAAAGGTGAATTAACTAATTTAATCAAAGAAAAAGTGGGTAGAATCTCTGTTAATTAGAGAAGGAGTTTAAAGATAAATCCAAAGTGGGTCATCAATTTGTGGATGGATTATATAATATAAACCATAAAATCCAGTGTATGTTAATTGTAGTTGCCTACTAATTTCTTTGTACTAGTAATTAATTGTTGTGTATAAGTCTTTGAATAATTTAATGATGATGGGGGGGAGGGCCCCTAATAGTAAGTAATACACGCAAACCTAATTTGACCAAGGAAATTTCCCAGAAATAAATACTATGACTTGATCAATTGCCAACAGATACTTAATTTTTATAAGCATCCCAAAGAAAAGAAGTAATGTAATAAAAAAAAAAAAAAAAAAAAAAAAAAAAAGGTTGGGTTTTTATTTGGATGTTCCATCTGAATGTGGGGGCCACGGCCGACCATGACAGGATGGCAATAATCTCTCTCATTCATTCATGATTCATCAATTCTAACTATATTTCAAAGACTTTCTCCTCCATCTTGTTTCTTCTTCTTCTTCTTCTTTGTTGAGCTCAACTATATTGAAAATTACATAAATGGAGAAAAATCAGTTTGAAGATCATTTTCCGACAAGCCCGTTAGAAGCAACCTCGGACAGGTCGTCGTCATCTTCCTTGTCCCAAAGCCCCTCTTCCTCAGATCATTCCACTGCCTTCACCGGTAATATATATTCCCAAAACAAACTCACCATTTCTTTTTATTATTATTGGCCAGTTTCAAAGAAGATAATAAAAATTGTTTCTGATTTTTTTTTTTTTTTTTTTTTGTTGGTGTGCAGAAAATGGGGAAAGAGGTGGCAAGAATCATCGTCACAAGAAGAAACTCGAAAGAAACGGAGGCAGTTTTGCTTATCGAATACGCGAACACGGTATGTATGCATATGCAATCAAGATTTATGATATGTGATGAGTTGTTACAAAACAAAGAATGATAGGGATTGGGATTTGGTTGCAGTGAAAATGGGGCCTAATTTATCGGAAACGGTGAAGGGGAAGCTGATTGTGGGGGCGAAAATAATAAAGAAAGGAGGGAGAGAAAACATATTTAGGGAGATATTTGGTGTTTGTGATGGTGAAAAACTGCTAAAGGCATCCCAATGCTATCTGTCAACAACAGCAGGTCCAATAGCTGGGATTCTATTCATCTCAACCGAAAAGATTGCTTTTTGCAGTGAGAGATCCATTACAGTCAACTCCTCATCTGGTGCCCTTATGAGGATACTTTACAAGGTAATTACTACACAATTATATTATTCATTTGTAATAATATAGTTGAAATTTGTGTGTTGATGGATGAGAGTGGGTGGTGCAGGTGTCGATACCGGTGAAGAAGATAGAAGAAGCAAATGAGAGTGAGAATGTGAACAATCCAGCACAGAAATACATTGAGATAGTTACTCAAGACAAGTTTGAGTTTTGGTTTATGGGTTTTCTCAGATACGAAAAGGCTTTTTTCAATCTCCAAAGGGCCATTTCCATTTCTAAACAATCAACTTAATTTTGTACAAAGCTCTGTTTGTCTTTTTTTTTTTTTGTTGTGACAGTTTGATGATGAGGTGTTTGTTACAAATATTAGATTATTTGTTTTCAGTAATTTTTTATTTTTTTGGTTAGGTTGGATAAGGTTTTTTTGTTTTTGGATGGTACATTGGTTGAAATAGATAGGTGTTTATTGAGACATAATAATATTGATGTTGGTGTGGAAAGCAGATGATATGTATATAAGAAAAAGATTTGTTTTGTTTGTATATTGAATGAGAGATAGATAGCCTGTTATGTAATACATCAGAATCAAAAAAATGTTTAGCTTCCTTTCTCATGTGGAAATGAAAGAATAAAAAAGGAATTAAAAATTTCAAAGTCGAAGTTAAGACGTAGAGGATAGAACAAGTAAGTATGATATATGAACGATGAGCAAGAAACCGATAATAAAAGTATAGAGAATAAAGTAATGAAGCAAGTAATTAAGTAATGAGGTGAATAAATATGTATGTGGCTGCGCTGAATCGAGTGAGTGAGTGAGCAGAAAATAAATAATTGAAGAGCAAGCAAATTAAACCCGACCCGACCCGACCCATAAGTAAAGAGGATGGGATGGGATTTGGAATCAGGTAGTAGTACCGGGTGGGGAACCAGGGTCGTGGTGATTATTAGCACCAGTCCCTGTGTAGTCTGCTATTTCTTCTATATCCTTTCTTTCTTTCTTCTTCTGCACATCAATCAATCCATTATAAATAAAGAAAACTTTTATTTATTTCAATAATTTATCCATATATTATTTAAATAGAACTTTTATTCACCTGGAAATCATGATGCTGCATCCATATCTTTTCATCAACATCACTGATTGACTTCTTCTTCTTCATCAGGCCGCTTCTCCCTGCAAATAAACATATATGATACATACATGTGTGTGTGTGTGTGTGTGTGTGTGTGTGTGTGTAATATATGAGAATGGATGTAGATAGGAGATCTCGATAGCTTACTTGAAGAAGAAGGGAATGAAAATGTGGAATCTGGTGGAAGAGATGAGAAAGAAGATAATAATAATAATGAGAGCAGCAGCAGCAGCAGCAGCATAAAAAGGAAAATAAGAGGGATTATTGCTTTTTTGTCTTTCATTTTCATTTCATGTGATTATTCAGAATACAAGGGAAGATGTTTCCAGAAACCAAAAAGGGAAAATGATAAAATAGAATGGAATGGAATGGAGGATGTATGTGTGAACACTGAACAATTCAACAAGAAAATGATGATGATGATGATGATGTAGTATAATATAATTAATTAGTTATAAAGTCAACTTTGACTGACATATGTATGTATGATGTGTGGGTGTTTATTGGCCACTACTTGCCTAACATGATAGATAACAATGCCAATGGGACATCAATCACCACCACTCCACTCCAGGGCTACTTTCAAATTATCTATCTTCAACTGCTGGACTGGACTGGACTGGACTGGACTGGACTGGACACCTCCATTATATATGTTACATAGTACCCACCACTAATAATACCTATTCATTACATAATTAAACCTTTTTTTTTTATTAATAATCAAATCTCCTCCAAAACAATATCTATAAACTACCAAAGGAAGATACAGTACTAGTGCTATTTTTTAAGCATGTTTACTCATAAAATCAATTATTATATTTTTAACTTATATAAGTCAGTTAATGAGCGAGCTTATAAACAACTAATACGAGACTCCGGGTCTCCAAACTTCAGCTCAGTCGCTGCTAATGAGCTAAAGTTCCGCTCGTTTCGATTTGTGGAGATGGTTCATGAGACCGATATTGAATATTATGTAGACACTGACTGCCCCATTCATTATATTATGTGTTAGCTGGTTCCTCCTAATTCCTCTCCATCTTATTAATACAATAATTACAAAATTTATTTAAATAATCAAATCTTTGGTTTCAAAAAGAAAAAAAAAAGGTTTATTGATTCTTCAAGAAAAAGAAAAAACATATACAACAAAGCACTCTTGACAATTGAAAAAGGTTTATTGCATATTTATTAATTATTATTATTGTCACAAAGCTAAGTACGTAAACCAAAGGTTTCAAGCTTTCTTAAACATAATCGGAAATGGGGTGACATCATCGGTGAGCGTGAGCCCCAAACGCCTCTTCCCATCTTGCACCACAATCCCCACATCTCTGCATATTACTTTGCAGAAATTGCAAACAGTCGGGCAAAACAAAAGCTTGTAATCACTACTTCCATACGCTTCGATCTTGAACCAGTTGCTTATACTTCCACTTCCTGGATTCCCTTCCACTCCTCCCGTATTTACAAAATACTTTCCCGTCGACTCATCATTATCGAGCCTCCACACTGTTGACTGTACGCATATCGTGGAAGCGGAAAACTTGATGTTGTGATCGGTCGATAAACGGACCACGCCTTTCTTGGGGTCAACGGGGTGAAAAGTCAACGGGAGCCCCTTTTTGAGTTCCGATTGTTCTTGGACGACGCTGAGTGGGCAAGTGTTGTTGCCTGTGCTGGCCAATGAGAGGCCGCCACCTCGTCCACGTATGACCGGCAGTATGTAGTAGTTGACTCCGGCCCGGAGCTCTTTTCCGGCAATGTCGAGCACCGGAGGGGGTGCTTCTGCAGCTGAAGAGAGTAGAGGAATGGTGTGAATGGAGAAGAGGATGAAACAGAGTGAGAGATGAGTGGCTGTTGTCTTCATTGTTAGTTATTACATGCAATTAGATAATGTGGTCTGTCTTATATATATATATATAAAGCCCCGAGTTGGCATGTGGAGTTAAAGAAATTAAGAAAGATGTGGCTGCACGTACACTACATTACAGCCAATCTGTTGACCAAATCCCACTCTATTCCCCGGTCAAAATCGACTGCAAAGGGTAGCAAAGTCAATGTTAGATGCTCACATAAAGTCAACGCGTCCACATGTGATAAAACTACACAAATTCATTCAATGGTCAAAGTTGAGAAAAGGAACTCTATCAAATATCAATTTTCTATTCCGTACCGAAAATGTGCATTGACAGCAATCATATGAAAATGTGCATTGAGGAGCTGGCATTCTGAAGAAGAGGATAAGATAACAGGATACATGATGACTAGCTCCATCTTTACATGGACACCTAATATATAATTAAGTAAAAAACGATAGATAGGGCGTCCCTAAATCACGGATCATTACAAGTTATGTTTAAATTGTTTTAGACTTTTGGTCCAGCTAAGAAAATAAACAAGAGATTTGGTCGATTTGTTCTAGAATTCATTAAGTGCCGATATAAGCTAAACGTTACGATTCATGAGTGCAGAAATCAGGAAACAGTTTGTAAGACCCAATATCTAACTTGTGATCGGATGGAGAAAAAAGTCAAATGATATATAGCATTAGAACATCCAAGGGAAATACAGATTTCAGTCTCAAGATGCAAAGGGGAATGTGTACTACTGACTCACCTAAATAATCAACTGGAAAACAATGGCAATACTATTACAGCATTACTTTTCTCAACAAAGAAACAACACTACAAGACTTTATACACAATGAGAAAAAAGTTAGGCCATTTTCGTGGAGAATGCAGCATCTCATATGGACAGGATAATGTACAGTCAGCATTCTGTTAAATAGATATGAGAAAATTGACAAAGATAGAGATAGGTGGGTGCGCAAAATAGATTAAGTACATGATTTATAAGCCGCGTATACTTTACTTACCTTTTTTTATGGGCCATCCTATCTATGTTTTCCAAAGGAGAAGACTCGAATCGAAGTCAGATAACATTGGTTCTGTCTTTTGGCACGAACTTCACTGCCTAATTTGGACCATTTGATGCAAAATCCAAAGAGGTAGTATCTGCATGCTTCGGTACAGAAACAGAGAAATGATCTACCAATTAGCTTAGCATCTGCATTGTGACTCATTTTAGCAATCATGATACTCAATACATATACATGGCGATGAAATATGTTGCTAACCAAAGATTTTTCACTCCTTGGAGTTTCTTGATTTCTTTATGTAGTCTGATGATGTTTATTCCAAGAGAAACAGGCCAGTATCTAATTTTGAATGTTCAATCACTCCATCCAGAACGATGACTATGCTATCTCTGACATAGTGTCGGGAAGATTCAGCAACGAATTCATGAACAACGCCATTCACTTCAATCCAACTGCAACCAGGTGTTTTCTTGATTCTTTGGTCTCTCATCATTTTCATTGCCTTTAATGCTTCCCCCCACCTATTTTTCGAGCGATAGATACTCCAAAGAAGTATATACACAGCATCATCATCTGGTTCTAGTTCAAGTACTTTCTTCCCCGCCACTTCAGCCAATCCCAAATCTCCATGTTCCAAACAAGCACCAAGAAGTGATCTCCATATAATAGCATCAGGCTTCATTGGCATCCTCTCAATCAACAGTAACGCTTTTTCCAAACATCCCGCTCGAACAAAAAGATCCACCATACACCCAAAATGCTCGATCTTGGGCTTCATATGGTACCTATTTACAAAATTTTCAAATAATTTCTCTCCCTCGGTAACTAATCCTGCATGGGTGCAAGCTAATAAAACCGATAAAAAAGTAACTTCATTTGGAACTGACCCAGATGCCACCATTGAATTGAAAACCATAAGGGCATATTTACCTCTGCCGTTTATTGCCAAACCAGAAATCATTGTAGTCCATGAAAATAAATCCTTTCTCCTCATGCTATCAAATAACTTCAGAGCAGAATCAAGATTTCCACTTTTCCCGTACATATCAATCAACCCATTATTCACAGTAATATCCAACCCGAACCCTATGCGTTTGATAATGTACCCGTGAATTGAACTTCCTAAATTCAGTGCCCCAATATCTGCACAAGCAGAAAGCACGGCAACAACAGTTACTGTCGTGGGGGTACAATCTTCTCCAGAATCTGCATGTCTCATCCTTGTGAACAACTCCAATGCCTCGATTGGATTCTTCTTGCGCACATACCCCACTATCATTGTAGTCCAAGAAACCACATTTCTTTGGGGCATATCATCGAACACTGCCTTAGCAGATTCCACATCGCCATTCAAAAGGTATCCATTGATTAAGCTAGTCCAAATGGCAACATCCTTAAAATTGATGCTACCAAACACACGTTGAGCTAAGTGAACTCTTCCGTTTTTCCCGTACATATCTATCAAGGCGTTGTGCACACTAGGCCTGGGTTTCTGAAGATACTTGTACGTCATGCCGTGGATTATACTTCCATTTCTTAGGTCCTTGCGGCGTGCGCACGCGGAAAGAGCAGCAACTACGGAATGAGAATCGGGTTGAACGAAATCAGACAACAACAACTCGGAAAATAACACTAAAGTTTTCATGGGTTGTTTACATTTGAGATAAAGATTCTGAAGAGAGGTCCATGAGCTAACATCTGGGCTTGGCATTAGGTCGAACACTTTCCGGGCTTCAACTAATTTGTTGAGTTTTGCATAAGCATCGAGCAGTCTGCAGTCGAATTCATGCTGAAAGATGCCGGTAGTTATGCTTTGGGCGAGGATTTTGTTGACAATGTTGTAATGGCTACCCCATTTTTCCAGCAGGGTTTTCAGCTTATCAAAAGAAGCGGCTTGGAGTTCATTGATTAGAATATGTTTCATTGAATCAATCAAAGGTGGTGGTGGTGAACTTATGGTAGTGGTGGTGCTGGACTGGTGGTTGTGGCGGTGGTGGTTCTTCAACAAAGAAAGAAGGGATTTGAAGTTGAACTTGGCTATTTTACCGCCATTTGTGCTTTATAATGCTTTCTTTAAAGGGCAAAAACGTCAGGTTAATTTTTACAAACGTAATTATCCGGATATTTTTTTCTCGGCCGAATTAGGGAGAGGGCTGCGAGTGGAATGATTAGCCTTAATTTCGGCCGTCCATTTCACTCCGGCGGCGGCCGGAGTCTACGGCGGGGTTCCGAGAAACCAGCCACTCGCCTAACAATCTCATGTTCCAGTTCTCTTCTCCCGAATAAGGTGAGTCTGTATAATCTAGATACAACACTCTAAACCTACTGTGTACATAAAGGAGCTCTGTTAGAAAATAGGACCATGTAAACTTCTTTCTTGTGGAATTTTGGAGCAGTTTAAGAGGGCGTACACGAGTGTGATGATAGTGCCAACTGGAGTAGGAGCGGCGATTGGCGGCTACGCCGGAGATGCTTTGCCGGTGGCTCGAGCCCTCGCTTCTGTTGTTGACTGCCTCATCTCTCATCCCAATGTACATTTTCTCTCTTTAATCTTATGCATTCATAACAAAATTGAAACTTGTTTCTTATTTTTTTTTTGGGTTGGAAACTCGTGAGCTTTAAAATGGGGAAATAGCTGCTACTTTTTTTTATTAAAGGTAACAACTTTCTTCAAATTAGCATCTTAATTAGAGATTAATCCTCGCGAATTACTCGACTATGTACAAAATTATGTTGAAGATATCTTACAACATTTGTAATATCATCTGACCAAATATGTTCCAATTTGACGGTTTATCGAGAAGCTGACTGGTTTTATTTTCTAAAAGCCGTTTAAGACGATTTCGTATGGTGTCATTTCTTTCTTAAATTCTGTAATTCTGAACAGGTTCTTAATGCAGCAATGCTTTACTGGCCGATGTCGAATGTCCTATACGTAGAGGGCTATGCACTGGATAGATTTGCCGAAGGGCTTTGGGGACTAGAACCAGTTCATCAGAATAAGGTGGCTCCTCATACATAAGTTAAATCACAAAATATGTTATTTGTATCTGTCTGAACATGACAAGTAATATAGTGTGCAACCCATGAACTAGGTAGGGCTAGTTCTTGATGCGGGGATAGAAGAAAGCCTTCGTGTTCGTCATTTACAGGTGGTGGATGCAGCTAGGGCTTCTCTTGGTTTGCCCGTTGTAGAATATACTGTCACAGATGCTGCTCTACAGGTATGCGCGAATATAGCTGATCAGTTAATTGTTTAGTGGACTTTATGGAGTCATATGTTGGAAGATCTGTATAATTAACCACAAATCCCTTCTATGAACTGAGCAATTACTTCACTTAGTTTCAATCATGCAAATGCTTCAAACAGTTAATAAATGAAGAAGTTTTCAGTAATGCTATTTCTCAACATAAAAACTGTACCGTCTTTAGTTGTCGGAAGTAAAATTTTCAAGCTTTTTTTTTTTTGAAATCTAGACTTTTCATAATCGACTAAATAATTGGATTTCACATAATGGTATGCAATGTGAGATTGACCCAAATAAATGAGTGTATTCACGTATGAGCTTTACATTTCATCAATGAGATAATGCTTAACTTCACTCAACTTTTATATTTGAAGGTGGAGAAGTGGATAGACCCCAAGAGTGGACAATCAACTGGTAGAATCCAACGTCCCGATTCCCTATTAAGGGCAGTGGGGACATTAGTAGAGAGATCTGGAGTGAATGCCGTAGCAGTTGTGGCACGCTTCCCCGATGACGATAACAGTGATGATGATGTGGAAAATTATCGACAGGGGAAGGTACGTATTATTAAAGTAGAGATGTGTATGTCGTGGTGTATTGAGTAAATAATAGAGGTTTGTTGGGAGTGCAGGGAATTGATGTATTGGCAGGTGTAGAGGCTGTGATAAGCCATCTAGTGGTGGAGAAATTCAAGATTCCTTGCGCGCATGCTCCTGCATTATTACCTTTCCCATTGAGTCCTTCCTTATCCCCCAAATCAGCTGCTGAAGAGGTGCATTATATGACATATTTTCTATAAAAATAAATTATTCAACTGCTTAGAGGTTTTGTTATATGTATATATATTGTGTGTGACAGATAGGGTACACGTTTTTGCCATGTGTGCTAGCTGGGCTGAGTTCTGCTCCGCAGTACTTGGTGCAGAAAGAGTCGTCGTTGGGACGAATGAGCAGTAGTATGGTAGTAGGTAGTGATGTTGACAGTGTGATTCTACCGGTTGATGCTTTTGGAGGAGATGCCGCTCTTGCGTTTGCGTCCATGAAAAATAATAGGAGGCCACTTATAATTGCTGTTGAAGAGAATGAAACGGTTCTCAGCGATACACCTGAAAAACTTGGTATTACGGCGGTACGTTCTCTAAACGACTGCTGCTGCTATTCTTCTTCTTCTTCTTCTTCTTCTTCTTCTTCTCTTTATTAGAGCAAGAGCACTAGTGGTGGTTGTTGATTGGTGGTACAAGTGCAGGTGAGGGTATCGAATTACTGGGAGGCTATAGGAGTTGTTGCAGCTCACAAGGCAGGAATAGATCCGTACTCCCTCAGGAAAGACAGAATCGACAACGTACCACATTCTATTATTAATAATCTTAATACTAATACATCTTCCAACAATGCCTATGCTGCTGCTGCTGCTGCTGTGTGTGAGAGCATTTTTTAGCTTAAATATCGGCAGGCCAAGTTCATTTTCTGTGTATTCTTGCACTCAAATATTCTTTCTAGTTGATACTCTCTATTTCATTCTTACGTACTTCACACTTCACATACATATACATATATACATTAATAAAAATGATTGAATTTGTCACACCTACATTGTTAATGTCTTATCTTATATTTGAGGTTTCTAATATATGTAATAATCTAATGTTTTTTAATAAAATGTGAGAGCACTTAATGTAATTCAATTTAATGGATTTTTTAAAATGAGTCTGCTATAGGAGGGTACTTTTGTCAATCCACAATATCATCGTCGTCTTCTCTTGTTAATTCTTATCCCCTCTTTTATCAAGTGATGAATGCACACAAACACACACCCTACAAGAGCTGAAATTCTTGTCGGCGAACCAAGTTTTCACCGGAGCTATAGGCGGTGGTGAGTTTCAATCTTACGTTTTCGTATCCAATACGCAAAACTATTAAGCAAAGTAGAAAACTATATAGCCGCCATGGAAGCATCACGATTGCTCAATTCAGTCGCCAATTTCCACACCCTATCTCCAAAACCAACCAACTTTAAAACTGCACTCCCAATTTTTAATCCAAGAATCCACTTGACCTCCCTTTTGCAAAAGCAGTGTCGCATAAATCCTGGAAAGATTTACACCATAAATCAAAAGCTTGTAGCGGTTCAAACCAGCGACAATGATAATGATGACGAAACCCAAGATAAAGAAAAGGGCTCAACTTCAATTCCTACTATTACTACTGCTAATTGGGAGGCAGAGTTTCTTGGGGTTATAAACCCAAACAGCCAATTGCCCCCTACCAAGAAGAAAAAGCAGCTCAATACGAGATTACTGCCACAAAGTGGTGAAAATGACTGGTGTGTTAGGGCTAGAAAGGTTGCTTTGAAATCTATTGAAGCCAGAGGTTTGACTGAGAAAATGGAGACCTTGGTCACTGGTGTCAAGAAGAAAAATAAAAAGAAGAAAAAGAAACCCAAAATTGATAAAGTACGCAAACGGAGCTCCAGCCACGACGAAGATGATGATGATGATGATGATGAGATGGAAGAAGAAGAAGAGGACGATATGGACTTACGCATCGATGATCCGTACTTTGATGCGGATTTTTCGGATAAGACGAGTAATCTTAAGAGGATGGTAAGTAATCTTGATGGTGGAATGTTCCAAGAAAGAAAGGAGAAATCTATGGAAACATTTGTCGAGAGGCTTTCGCAGTTTTCGGGTCCTTCTGACCGAAGGAAAGAAGTAAACTTGAACAGGTCGATTGTGGAATCTCAGACCGCTGAGGAAGTCTTGGAGGTCACTGCTGACATCATCATGGCTGTTGCGAAAGGGCTCACCCCTTCGCCCCTCTCGCCCTTGAACATTGCAACAGCATTGCATAGGATTGCCAAGAACATGGAGAAAGTGTCCATGGTAAGGACTCGTAGGTTGGCATTTGCTCGGCAGAGAGAGATGTGTATGCTTGTGGGCCTGGCAATGGCTGCCTTGCCTGAATGCTCGGCACAGGGAGTTTCCAACATTGCGTGGGCCTTGTCCAAGATTGGTGGGGAGCTTCTCTATTTGTCTGAAATGGACAGGGTGGCTGAGGTGGCTTTGACTAAAATACCGGACTTTAATTCGCAAAATGTTGCTAATATGGCCGGAGCTTTTGCTTCTATGCTGCACTCTGCTCCAGAGCTCTTTGCAGAATTGTCGAAGAGGGCATCGGATATAATCGACACTTTTCAACCACAAGAAATTGCACAAGTATTGTGGGCTTTTGCTTCGCTCTATGAGAATGCAGACCCTTTACTCGAGTCTCTTGATAATGTGTATAAGGATCTGAAACAGCTTAAATGCTGCCCCGTTAACGAAACATATAATAATCTTGTTGATGAGAGAGGAGCAGAAAATAGTGGGGATAGTTTATCTACTGAAGTTTCGGGCACACCTACTATCACGTTTACGAGAGATCAGCTAGGGAATATATCTTGGTCTTACGCAGTTTTAGGGCAGCTGAATCGTGTCTTCTTTTCCCATGTATGGAGAACTTTAAGCCATTTTGATGAGCAAAAACTTTCTGAGCAGTATAGAGTGGATATTACATTTGCGTCTCAGCTTAACCTGGTGAATCAGTGCCTGAAAATCGAGTATCCTCATCTTGAATTATCATTGTCTAATGAGTTGGAGAACAAAATTACAAGTGCTGGAAAAACAAAGAAGTTTAACCAGAAGGTAACTTCGTCGTTTCAGAAGGAGGTGTATCGTCTCCTTGTTAGCACTGGACTAGATTGGGTGAAGGAATATACTGTGGAGGGATACACTGTGGATGCAGCCTTGGTTGATCGCAGAGTTGCTCTCGAAATCGATGGGCTAACTCATTTCTCCAGAAATTCTGGTGTGTATTGTTTTTCAAATTATATTGTGCATATATTTGAATCCACTGGTCACATGAATATGATGTCTTTGCAGGTGTCCCTCTAGGGCATACTATGCTAAAACGTCGTTACATTACTGCGACGGGATGGAAGCTCGTATCACTGTCTCATCAAGAAGTAAGTTTTTTTTTGTTTCCTCGTACTTTATGTGTATAACTTAATCATCAGTTAGACTGTGTCATTCAGTTTTAAAGAGTATATGTGAGTGAAGAAATTTAAAACAAGTGTTCGTACATGGTTAATGATTTTGTGTATCGTGACTTTGCAGTGGGAAGAAGTTCAAGGTGAATACGAGCAGCTAGAGTATCTCAGAAAGATTCTCGACGATCACATAGGTAAAGGAAGCAGTACTGCTGTAGAATGGTAAACTGAGAGATCACAAAACATATGACATTGACCTATTTAAGAAAACATTATATTGTATGTATGTCCCAATTTTGCATTGAGTCCTGATTTTCTTATCTTCGAACTGACTAACAATACACTAATCTATCGTTTTTAACTTTACAAAAATATTCGAGAAGAATTTCCAAGTCTACACTCGTTGCCGATATTTATAATGCAGTTGGTGAAGTTTCATATTTTGATTCATTAGTTTATCTCATTACATGGTATCAACCACACTTTCTGTCTGGCTTCTAGAGAAAAAAACATAAGCAGGATTTCATAGACCAAAATCAAATGTATAATATTTCATGGTTTCGAAATGTTTACAACAATCAAATTAAATTGAAATACTCGTTTTTAACATTGGGAATCCACAAACTCCTCAACACCATGTAAAATATGCTCAACAGGCAACAGTAAGATTTATAAATTGTTACAATCATCTACATGAGAATTACTGTTCCAAGACTTCTTCAATTCACCCAATAAAAGAGGGAGAAAAAAACTTGGATCCTTCAGTTTCGATACTCAGACTTAAATGGATGTCAAATTAGTATGTCCTGCAAGAAGACATACAGAAAGAGAGCAAATTTAAAGAGAGCATAATGAACACACAAGAAAACAGTCTAATCTAAACCAAGACCACTAACCTCGGATCAAATGCCATCAACTCTCTCACAAATGGAGTTAACGTCTGATACTTTCTTCACACTGCAAATTACCAAAAGAGGTATCTCACCTTAGTTAAGCGCACACACCATAATATATTCTGGATTCATATCAGTAAATATAGAAAGCACAAACAATCATAATTTTAAGATAAGATATAGAAGAAATAGCTTGAAGGGGCAAAATTTCTCTCCGGATGTACCAAAAATCATTCTTACATATATGCTAACAAGTAAAATAAGCCTTTTCTATATGCATAGAATTGTATGAAGACGCAATCACACCAAATTATCGTCATCAAATATCAGCCTCTTAATGGATTAAATGTCTATGGATGAATTACTTGTTGTGCATTATTGTCAAAAGAAGATATTGCTTCGACATACTTAAGCAGAATGTTTCTTCAACCCATTACTAGACCTCCTAGACGATACAAGAATTGAGAGCCCTTAGACAGAAAATATTAGGCACAAGGAGAACATACTTGTATAGAAGGTCACCACTAGGTTCCAGTTTCTTATAAATCCAATCTGGAACCAGCTTCTCAAGGTTCTGAATTTGCGTTTCAACCTCACCTAATCATACAAAAAAAATAGATTCAGAAAACTCCAGAAAGGCCATAATAAGGAAAGGAAATAAGTGAGATAATAGCATCTGAGCTTACTGTGGTCATCGATCTCGAAACTGTTCATAATAATCTTCTGAATAAGTTCTTCCTTTGTGATTGAACAAAAGTTAACTGATCGAAATATTTGGTGAATCAAGAGAACAAGGTCAGACGGGGAAAATGACGGCTGCTTGTATGATAAGGTAGTGTGGTCACTATCCATGCTATAAAAATCTAATGACTTCTTAACAACTGAAGTGGAGTGCTTGCTGTTTTGACTTGCTGTCTTCTTGTTCTCGTCTTCACATGTCAGCACCAATCTAGTTGGCGAAATCGACCTCATTGGAGTAGATTGTACTGGTGTTTCAACGAAAACACTGTCACTACCTACAAAAGGCTTCATAGGAGTGCTCTCACTCATATTGACGGTGGAAGAAGAACCAGGAAGTGATGTTACGATTTCAATCTCTTCAATCTCTCCATTAACCTCAGAAGCACATTTCACAGTTGAAAGGATATCAGTCTTCTCATTTTCTACAGCAGCAGCAGCTTTGTGAAGGAAGTGTGTTTTAAAAGAAGGATGGAGATGAGATGAACTTAACATCTCTTTCTCACACAAAGTTGACAAGTCCTCATAGATTAAGTCTTCCTTGACAATGACACTTTTTTGGCTGAATGGCTCTGGTAGTGCAGCTTCAGGGATATCACAACCCTGCTAGCAAATAACAAAAAAACGTTCAGCATACACAATCATTAAAGGACAAAACAGCATTTTCAACCATCTTCTAAGAAAGAAAGTGTAGTGAGTAGTGATCACAAGTGAGTAAAGAATACAAGATCCTTCTGAACTTGAAGAATAGAAGTATTGAAATTTATGAGGTTCCATCATCTGCACTTTATGTGCAGATTTTTACTCCTTGTGCAGGAGAAAGAAGGCTGATGACATGTTCATCCTGTTCGATTCTGCTAATGTACAGTATTAGGTTTGTAGGCAAGGCATTAAATGAATCATGTCTATTGAAGTAAACCACTTCTGCTTCCATGTAAACGGAATGAGTAACTGTAAAAATGGAAATTCGCTAGCATATCGAACAGCAGAGCTACACATAACTATTTACAGCATTTTCTCAAAAACAGAACAATGACAACCATCACGTTAAATAAAAGACACATTACCTCAGGATGAGTCATGTAAAACTCTCTTAGCCTAGAAGAGAAAACATTGGCCAGAGCGATAAATGCAGATTCTTCATGATTATCTTTCACAACATCAAACAGCAGTTCAATCTTCATATCTGGCTTCATGCATTTGGTTTTCTCATCGTGTATGAGAATCTTATCAATCAGAACTGCTTCAGGAAGTATATATTTTATTTGTGCAAGGTGTATGAACAAGAATTTTCTGATACAGGATGTTAAAAGAGAAGGATTAGACTCCATTCAGCAACAAATATAAATTGAAGTGCAAGCCAATTAAACAAGTTGCATTCTTCCATCACAATTACGGTACTCTTGCTATAATTCAAGCTAACACCCAGTATAGCAAACCTAGTAGTAATTTGGAAATACTCACCTTCCTGTGAGGATTTCAACTTGATTCGAAATTTTCTGAAAAATTGGTTCTTTTTTACGTAGAGACAGCAACCTCAGTGAACTAGTCATGCGCTCAAAAAACTCCAATAAGATCCCATACCTGCAAAACATTTAAGAAGATTTCTTCTTGATTTCAGGATTTTTCTTCAATTTATATACGAAAAAATAAAAAACAAAACAGAAATGCATATAGGAGGTTAACATACTTGTGTGGGAGTTCAGCAGGTTGGTTTTCATTGGTCTTATTAATGCGTGAGGGTTCTTTCGTTTTCACAGGTGTTGGAGAGGAAAAAGTATGTTCAGCATCATGGGTTTCAACAATTGATTCCTTCTGAGGAGAGAAAGAAGAAGAATTTTTCGACATAGCTACGTGTTGGTGGTGCAATGAGAGGTGAAATTCGAATTGGGAACAAAATCTAGGGTTTCGTTTTTCAGTTCATCGTCATCGAGGTGTCGTCGGAGGGAAAAAGCAGGTCAGTGATTTCAAAATTGAAATGGGCTTTTTGATTATAAACTAAATAAGCCCAATAAATGTGTTCATCCATAAAGCCCAATAAATGTGTTAAACGGGCTTTCGGTTCATCCATAAAGCCCAAAGTCGTTGTCCTATTTAGTAAATTAATTAATTAATTAAAGATATTTCAACAACACCATCCAATAAGAATAAACCAAATCATGACTCCTCAATCATTGTTTCACATGAATTTATAGTTTCACTGAACAATTCGAACATCGTATAAATTACTATATTCATCTAATGGGTTAAGACATATTTTTGCATTGTATGTATGTTTCGAAGATATTTTTGTGATTATTATTATTAGTAAAGAGACAAATAAATATATACAAGTATTGTAATCATGTATTGGGCATGTGCAAGCTAAGAATATATAAATAAATAAAATGATGGTGAAAGTTTTGGAGAGTTTATCGGATCACCTAACCAGACCAAGGAGGCAGCCGCCCAACTTCCCTCCATCCTCCACGTGTCCCTTCTACGCCACCTTGACGTCACACATATCTAAATCGTGTCCCTCATTGGACATGCATCAAAAAACTTTCATTAATTAATTTATTTATTTACTGGCCGTCCACGTGGTTACGGTTGCTTTGGGTCGGACGTGACCTGGCGGCCTTTGATGCGATCGATATATGTTGTGCCACGACGAAGCCCAGCATCAAATTAAATTCACACAAGTCAACTTTTTTATGACAATTAATTGCCAATTTGCCACGTGTTGACCCAATCAAACCTCATTCATTTGGATTGCAATTCTTCTTTCTTTCTTTACCAAATTGTACGTGTATTATGAATATTTATGATTATGATTATGAATGAAACATCAAACATATATATATTAGTTTGACATATATATTTTGGGATGTTGATTGGTCATGAAAACACTTGTCATTGCAATAATATTCTCATTATTTCAAATACTATTGATCGAACAACCCACGTATACGTACATCAATTTATTATCTCATGCATTTCTTCTCACAATTCACATTAATCCCCTAACTATAAATTAAAATTATAATCTCACAATATGCATGTATAATAAATCTTGGTGGTAATTAATTGGTACGTATCCATTTTTTAAACTGTCTTTTTAATGAACTGGCGACTTCGATTTGACTTAATGCTTCTGGAAATGCCGCCCACCCTCCCTCCCTATTTTTTTGATTTTTCTTCATTCCATAATTATGGTCGGTCTTATAATATACTAATATTTTATTTTAAAATTATTACTACTGTTTTCATTTAATTAAATGATTACTAGTTGGTAGCAATTGAGCGTACTTTGAAGATTATTATTATTATTATTATTATTATTATTTTTATTACTTTTATTTATTATATAAAGACTCATGAATTTTACAATATTTATATGAATAAATATATAAATTCAGTATAGAGATAGAGATATATAAATAGGGGTAGTTCGAATGTCGGTACAGAAATGGTCAATTCAGACCTAAAATATTATTATTATTATTGTTCAAGGAAGGCAGTGTATTAATTATCTACTAGGCATTGCTAAATTGGATCATCGCTGGTGTGTCACAACTATATATATTCACCTAACCGGGAATAAAATGAATTAATAATGAAAAAGAAGTGAATTAATATCATAATTAATCCCCAAATTTTAATGCACGTACGTACGGCAGGACAAGAGTTGCAATTGTGAATTATATATTCTTGTAAACGATGATTATAGTATTAGTTATTAATAGTAATAATAATAGTAATAATATAAGAATTGAATGAATTAGTAAAGTGATGAACCAGCATCTAACTGCAGTGCAGGGTAATTATTTATTTATACTATAATATATATTCTGTGGACAAGTAGCTAGTCTATCATCGAGGAAACAAGTATTAATTAATCATGAATATATATAATTATTGAAGAAAGCAATTACAATAATGTATAATGTAAATTTTGTTTTCACGTTTGAATCAATACTTGTGATTTTTTAGTGTTGTTGAATCAATTCCCAGTTTTGACAATTTCGATTTGTCTCAACTATATATATATATATATATATATATATATATATATATATATATATATATATATTGCCTTCATGACCACCCACCCACCCACCCACCCCACAAAAAAAAATAATAATAAAATAATAATAATAATAATAAAATCGTGTGTTTGTAAAATTGGATGCAATTGGCTGGATGAATCAAAGGATATATACTATGGCCACTAAACAAATAAAATCATATATAGTGATGCACCCATCGATCACTAGTGGGATCAAATATTTATATAATATAATGAACTTGTTTTATAAGACCAAATTAATTTTGACGAATGTGAAATAAATAATGGCCATCAAATAATATTATATATCGACTATATAAAAATGAATATAAAGTTCCTTCGATCATTATCCTAGAAGCTTTTAATTAGCTCTTCTTTAACGATCGATTCATAGTTTTTGACTTGACGATAAACGTACAAACAATATATTTTGTACATTGTGTAGCTAGGTAGAAGTGAATTTTAATTAAGAATTAATTATGATGAGCTTACATTAATTAGTTGGGCTGAATTATAACTTTATCACCAATAATCCCCTCTGACGTATCAAGAATATATAATTCATTTTTTGATTATAATAATATAAAATAAGCATAAAACAGGAAATGGTTAGATTAGGTGATCTTATTACATGAAAAGGGCGGTGTGAGTGAGAAAGACAACAAACAATGAAAATCAACAACAGATTGACTGTGTCTATGTGTCTATGTGTCACCTCTAAAAAGGTTACATTCGGCGCCATTTACCTTCACCCACCCACACACACACACAGGTAGAGGAGACGACTATTATTTATTTATTTATTTATTTATTTATTTTTCTATTTTTATCAAGAATTTGTATTTTTTGTATATATATATAGTAATAAATAATAGGAGGACTAAACTAATACATTTATTTATCTGTTTTCCTCTCTTTACTTGCTTCGACTGCTTATCAACAATTCCACTCTACGTTCCACATTCAAACTTCCAACTCTCTCTCTCTCTCTCTCTCTCTAAATCCTCTCTCCTCTCTCTCTCTCTCTATATATATCTACTCCAGTGGCTCTCTCTCTCTCCCCCTGTTACTAAAATTTCCACAAGTACTTCATATATGTGGGCCAAGATTTCAATCTAATTTCAATTTCAATTTCAATTTCGTTTGAGTTTGATTCGATTCGACTTTTGTTGACACCCTCAACACTTTTCACCCAAACCCACCATAGAATCGATTCCACAAATTAAAAAGATCCCATCTTTTTAGTTTATTAATTTCTTGCTTGATGGAATTTCTCACCTCTGTTTTACTCAAGGTACGATAATGTTGATTTAGCTTCCTGTTTATCTTTAATCAGCTAAATTGATCCATTATTTCAGACCAACAATTGAAGTGGGGTTCTTTTTTTTGTTTTTTGGGTTTTAGTAATTGTTGTAAAATTAATTTAGGTTTGCTTGTATTGTTTGTTTATTTTGATTGATTGCTTGCTGGATTCTGGTTTATGGTGATGCTTTACTCATAATGCTCCTACTTGAATGCTTCTCTCGTGAGCCAAAATAACGGAAAGTAGTAATCATTTTGCTCAGGATTATAAATATAAAATAGTAACATAAATCAACCGAAAAAGTGCTTTTTAAGGGTAACTTGCACAAGAAAAGTTGGCACTTTGCACGAGAGAATACACATAGATAGGTCATGACCCTCTTGTGACATTGATGCTGTCAGTTTTCTTTTTCTTCCATTGTCTGAACTTATATGTGTATTGAGAAGTTGAAATCTAATTGCTTTTTCATGCAGAAATCAGTAGAGGAATTATTCCAGCTATTTATCTTCTGACCCTTTGAAAAACTGGTGAGCACATTTAGTTATAAGTTATACAGTTTGACATTATCTGGCTGGCGCCCGTGAGTTGCCAACTGCTTTTCTTGGCTGTTTTCATTTATTGACTACAACATCTTATTTTTGAGCTCTGCCAAATTTTCATAGTTTCTTGTGACTATTTTTTTGTCTCCTTTTTTTTTTTTAACAATTAAAACTGTATCGGGATGTGAATGTGCATCACAAAACTATTGCCCTGCCAGCCTTCTTATTTTCAATTATTATTGGATTGGTTTTGCTGGCAGATTGAAAAAAAATAGAAATTAGAAAATGGGATGCTTTGTATCAACTCCAAAGGACAGCGGTGGAAACAGGAGAAGGCCAACAAACATTGGAGATGTGTCTGTATTCGTACCAGGTTTAAGGATTCCTAAGCCTGTCAATTTCTCGGATTCATTAGGCGATCACCTAACAAAAAGCTTAGTGGAACGCCTTTCTGCTCTTAGAACTAGAATAGTTGTTATGGCTGGGCAAGAAGGTCCCACAATTACTAGAACAAGGCGGAAAACTCAGCACGGTTAGTTTCGTATATGTCTAAAAACATTTTTGTTGTCTCTGATACTGTCTGTCTGATATTGATGTTGCATCAGCTCATTCCATGCAGGGGGTTCGACGCTCGGTGATCTTCTCCAGGCTCTAGAAGATTATTTGCCGGTTCTTTTAGGATTGGTTAAAGATGGTAATTAGCATGTTTAAAGATTATCAATCAAGAAGTATGATGAATATTTGCTGAGGGGCCCTTGTTTGCACTGTGCAGGGAGTCCTTTGCAACATAAAGTACAGTTTGTTTGGATCAATCAAGAAGATGAAGCAGAGGTCAGACTAAGACCTCTCCCTGTTCACATGAATTTAGTGAACTGATTATTTCATTATTCGTATCTATATATCTCCAGGAAACGGGAATGTATAGTGCTTGGTATGAAGTACTATCTGTTTTGCACTTGATGGCAACACTATCGTTATCGCAAGCTAATTTGCTGCTTCTTCCAAGAACTTCAATTGATGGTTATCAGCCAAAGGTATCAGAAGGTATGCGTGTCACATTTATATTGAGTCATTGAAGTAATAAATGTTGGTATTTGATAGTAATAGGAAAACCATGATAACCGATCGGTACATGCAAGTCTGCATTTTGTAAACCACTTTTGAGTTCAACGTCATTTGATTTATTGTAGACAAAACTGAATGCATGGTCACTAATTTGATTTAACAGCATGAGAAAGATGAATAAATTGACAAAATAGAAATGTAAAACTTACATTTATCATTAGTGACTTTTTCGAACTTTCTTTAATGTGTGATATAAATATTTTTTTTCCTTATTGAACAGAGAGCCGTCGGTCTTCTGTTGATGTTTTCTTAAAGGCAGCTGGTTACCTTGATTGTGCTGTACGACATGTTCACCCACAGTTGCCCAACGAACTCAGGTACAATATGTGCTTTTAATTATCAACTAGGTAGGGTTTGTCGAGGAGAGCCATATAAATTCACTCAAATTTCTTTTTGGGGCTATTTTTGTACTTAAAAGGAGAAACCTTCCAGTTGACCTTGCTGAAGGAGTTCTACGAGCACTTTGCCTCCAAGCACTAGGGCAGGTATTAACTAGCTACCTCACTCACTTAATGCTCTTAGAATAGTATTGTATTATTAACTGCTGATGCGTTTTAAGACACAAAAAATATATAGGGTACTTGACAGTTGATATATATGTGTTGAATAGGGTGTTGATATTCAGCTTGGACTTGCTATTGACAGTACAAAGGCAACACTTGCTGTAAAAAGAAGACTTGCGTGTGAGATGGTCAAATACTGGCAGCAGGTATTGTCTGAATCTCTTCTCTTTTTCATCTGTATTTATTAGCCAAAAGAGAAATGTAATGTTTATGAAAGTCTGTGTGATCATGAATCTGTAGGCACAAGATAACATGATGAACCTTCCACTAGCAAATGGTTGGGGAGAAAAGCATGCTCTTTTCGTCAAGTGGAAGTACGTCGAAGCTAAGGTATCTTCCCATCTTTTTACATAATATTGTTTTTTTCTGTTCAATTTTTAGTGGACTTTGATAACATATTGTAGTTGGTCTTTTTTGAGATTTTGCTAATTTTTTTTTTAATAAATTGAAGGCGGGAGCATACTACTATCACGGTCTGATACTTGATGAGGGGAATACGGAGAAGTCGCATGGAATGGCTGTAGCTGCTCTTCAAGCAGCAGACGAGTATCTGAAAGAGAGCAAAAAGGCATCTGAATCTTTTAATGCATCTGTTCCTATATCTAGGTACGTAATAAAATATATGTTTTTGTTCCGTGAGTGGCATACTTATTGTTCCATCAGAAAATAAAAAATATAGAGAATAATATAATGCATGCAGGAATCCTCCTCTGTGGGGAACGATGAAGTATCTGTCTGAAAAGATACCAAAGGATACTTGTAGCAAGGTGCGAATCAACAAGGATCTATACACTTACGAAAGGTAATTAATTTGATCCTGCTGATTAATTATTCCTGTTTAGTTATTATTAGACCGAAGAAGAAGAAGAATGTGTATCTAAATTGACATATGTTTGGATTTGGGTGTATTGTAGAATAATGGAAACGGCGCCAACATTACCAGATTTTGCATTGGCATTAAAACCAGATGAATATCAGCTTCCTCTTGTGGACGCCTCTTGGAACGACGAATCAATCAAGAATAAGACTGGAGATTAATTATTATTAGCAGCAGCAGCAGCTCTATCCAAACTTTCTTCCTTATTGCATAAGAATGGTACAGTTCACCTTGTGATTCAAATGGTTGTCTTAAAATCGTCACACCGGAAAAGAAAGAAGAAATATTCGTTACGGTTATGGTTGCTTTGAATCATTCCTGTTTTATTTTTATTTTTTGTTTTTTCTCCAGTTTTTATGTGTAATGTAGAGTGTGAAAGTAAAGGGAATGTTTTCCTTAGCCACAGTAACATAAATAATGATAATTTGTATTATTTTCATACATTCAATCAAGTGAAGTTGCATGGCACTATTATATGTCACAATTATTTGGTACAAAATAGGGAAATCCGAAGACACATGTCGGACACTATATGAGTCAGTTTTGCAATTTCTAAAAGTTGGAAACATGTTTGAACTACAAATTTTCAAATATTGTTGTTGCTTCCTTAATTACTTTCATGATTTAATGATCAATTGTAAATTGATCATATTTATAAATATACTCCTATAATTTTAATATTAATGCGTCTCCCAAGTTCTCGTATCCTTATACATGCGGATTCTTGTGTCTATTTTCCCGTTTCTCCATATAACTGTTTCCATGCTACATAGGTGATAAACTCCTAACAGATTCAATTGAAAAAAAAGGTAAATTACGGCCATCCCTTGAGATAAGGTCAAATTACGAAAAAAAAATCCATCATATTTGGGTAATTACAACCACCACTTAAGTACGAATTTTCTTACACGTCCACCTTTATGGTCTCAAATTTAGTGGAATCTTCTAGATTATGGAGAATATTCTCCAGTTTGTGCTCGTTTTACCCAATTCGAGCTGCATATTTTGAAACAAGATGATCATAAGATGTGTCTCTTGCCTTGTAAATATCAAATTGTCGTGCATCAGAAACTGCATTTTGCACAAAATGAGTACAAATTAGAGAACTTTCACAAAACCTAGAGGATTATGTTGAATTTTACACCATAATGGTGGACGTGTAAAAAGATTCATAGTTAAGGGGTTTGATTGTAATTACCCAAATATGATGAATTTTTTTTCGTAATTTGACCTTATCTCATGAGATGGCCGTAAGTTAACAAAGAAAAAAAAAAAAAAACAACATTTGTCTCAATGAACCGGGTACGAGCCTCTGACCCGAACTAGACCCATTTCATATAATTCAGTACCCATTTATACCGAGAAACCGAGAAAGACTGTCATCGGTAAATTAAGATGGAGAAGAGAGAAAGCACCGCCACCTCGACCACCATCGCCTCCACAGCAGTGGAAGATGCCAAGAGAAGGTGCGTTTCCCTCATTCAGCGCCTAACTACAAGTAAGCTTTCTCTCTCCCCAAGGACCACCCTCTCCCGATTAATCCACTCCGAGCTCACCTTTCTCCACCGCCTCTCCGCCGCCACCTCTCCTCCTCCTTTCAGGTTTCTTATTCTTCTTCTTCCTTAATCTAAATTCTCTCTTTTTTTGACCTAATTGAAAATCCTTGGCAATTTCACATGCCAGTCTCAATATCGGTCACCTGGAGGCTGTGTTGCACGTGCTTCAGCAACCATTTGTTACTGCGGTATCGCGCGTTTGCAAGCCCATTAAGCTGTCCCATTCGTGTAGCATCTACATCGATATTGTTTGTTCTCTCAAGGGGAATCCTGTTTGGTTCATTGTATCCGATAGGAACTCCAGATACATCTCCTGGGACACCAGTTCAGGTAATAAAAACAAGGGGTTAAAGGATAAAGTTCAGCAAGTTCTTGATGCCGCACGCTACTCCCCTGTAACGCTCAGGCCTTCGTCCGTTGTGCTTTTCTTTTCCAATGCTGTTGATGATGATATTTATCAGAATCTTAAAATTCACTTTGGAGCCATCCACTTGGAAATGGAGCCGTTTTCATATCAAGAGTTGGAATTGGAGGACAACTGGACGAACTTGGAGCTTGGTAGATTTTTTCCTGATGCTTGTGTTGTCGAAATAAAGGTCGACAAAGATCTTTGTCGTGAGATGGAGGAAAGTATTTCTGATTCTGCAAATGCAAAGATAGGTGGCTTAATCTGCTGCAAAAAGTTGGACGACTACTCTGATTTGACATCTTTGTGTTCACTTGTTTTGGGGATGAAGTGTTGGTGCTGCTCGTTGGATGATAATATAGAGCTTGAAGTTAGTTTACTGAATCAGTCTTGGAGAAATGCTGAATCCAAGTTGGTTAATTTTGATACAACAGCAATGGTTGCGATTGTGTCAGGAATTAGCAATGGCCGGACAGAAAAACTCTTGGCAACACCAGAGAGCGAATTGAGAGGTCGGTTTAAGGGAAACTACGACTTCGTGATTGCCCAGGTAATCTTTAAAACCTATATCTTAACTAACGGATGCTTGAAAAACTTATCTGCTTCAAGCACATTATTGACATCAAGTCACGAATTCTTCTCTATTATTTCAATTATTCTCTTCGTGATGTTCAATATTGTCAAGTGACAAACATACTAAAGGAAAAGTTGAGAGTATTATGTTTGTTGTGCTTGTTACTGATCTGTTTGTTATTTTCTCTCAGTATCATAGTTAACTTTGGCTGTTGTTTCGTTTTAACTTGTACAATAGCATCTTTATGGTGCACTCGAGAGTCCCCTTACTGCAATTTCCCAATCATTTTCGTCGACATGTGACAATTGTTCTTCATATCATGCCAGGTGGACTCCGAAAATAAGAATCCGATACATAGTGAACTATCTACCGTAATATCAGGAAAACAAGGAATTATAAGTGAAAGTGTTCGGTTGGAGTTTCTGAAGCTCATCTCAATGTGTGGTGGACCTAATGAGAAAAGAAGAGCCGAGTACTTTCTGAATTTCCTCAAGTCAGTATTTTCACCCTAATTTTTTGTTTTTTCTTTTCTTTTTGTTATTATTAATCTGGTCTATAGTTCAACACATCAAGTGGACAAGAGAGTCCCCACTTTCTGATTTGCACATTGAAAAACTTCCGAATTCACAAAGAAATGACTGTATATGTATCCGTAATAGGAAACCAAAAGATGTATATGATTATTTTTTGAGCTCGTATTTTTCCATTTTAACCTTGCATCATATCCTTTATTCATCTTCATTCATTAATAAATTAAAAAAACTATCCCAGGGCAGTGCCTGATTGTCCATCAACTCGGCTGATGAGTCTTCCAACAACCAGAAAGCTAGCTTTGAAAAACAAAGTGGTTTTTGGCACTGGTGATTATTGGTCTGCTCCTACTGTAACGGCAAACATGGCTTTTGTTAGGGCTGTCTCACAGACAGGGATGTCTCTGTCTGTAATAGAGCACAGACCACGGGCACTAATTGGTGACTAACATATATATACGCATGTTGAAAGATTGTTTGCATTTCTCATTGCTTCTTGAAATGATCTACTCTCGATAAATATAGTCATATGATACTGATCTTTTTTATCTTGTGGGAGTAATTTATGTTTCCAACTTGAGTAAGTGTGGTTCCGCAATTTTTTGGCAGTTTCGTTGTACTAAATTAGAATTCTTGTCTGAAATTAGCTGGCCAACTCTAGAATACAATGCCCATTCAACACAAGGCAGCTAGCATTTATGTTCATTTAAGCTGTCTAAGAAGCAGCATTGCTAAAATTTACGTTTCCAGGATGAGTGCTGTCTATCATTATTATTGTTCAAAAGTTGTATTGCGTAAAATACTAGTACTGAATATTAATGAATAAGAGGTCTTTCCAAAAATGGGAAATAGACGAAAAAAAAAATGAAGGTTTACACTAGGATGGATAAATAATAAACACCGTTCAGAGCTTCAGTCCAAAATTACAGGTACTAGCTTTAATGCTGATTAAACTATTAGTAGACAGGTTATCGACAATCAACATGCAGGTCCCCATTATTCGCACCTTGTTCAGCTTCAGTTTCCCAAGCTTAATGCTGACAGGCACATCTATCTTAAGATCAAGTGGAATCCTTCCAGTCTGTTGCTGCTCCTGCATTGCATCAAGCAGGGTTCTTCCATATTGATTTTGGCCTGTTAAGACTACATTGAAAGTCGTTTTGTTCTGGTGGCCCTGGTAGAATCTGGGGATCGATCCTTGGCAAAGGTTTGTGTTTTTGTACCACACACTCAAATGGCTACCTTTCTCGTAGTATATTCCAATCTTTTTATTTGGGTTTTCTGCTGTGATCTTAACATTGAACCTTGCGTAAAGGCTCAAGTCGAAATTCAGTGTCAAGTCTGATATTCTGAGATCGTCAACTGAATATTTGGGGATCTTGGGTTGGAAAACGAGGTAAAGAATCCCTGCAGTGGCTCCAACAATGATCAGCAGGAATATGAGGAGGCTAAGTGTCCAACAGAGGCATTTGCACAAACAGTTTCCACTCTTTGGTGGTGCCAAAGGAGGAGGCCTTGCTGCAATTAAGTGGCCTAATGGAACTTGATTCCTTGCTGGATTACCTTTTTCTGATCGGAGAGTGACTTGAGGCAGTAGAGGTCTTGTTGTTGGTGGTGGTGGCGGTGGCGGTGATAGTGGTGCTTCGAGATCCTGGACGACCACCGGATGTATTCTTTGGTGCTCTGTCATTAATGGTGTATTTGGATTCTTGTTTTCGAAATGGTGTAGCACTGAAACTGTGTATTAATAATGGCGCATTTGGTTTGTGTCAGGATTGTACGATAAAACCGTTTAAGAATGATGTTATATGTGGTGTACATATATATATATATATATATATATATATATATATATGAAAAAGTATGAAGAGAAAGGGGAGGTGCAATTTGTTATTGGGTAGGAAAAAGTTGTCAACTTTCTTACCTAACTATACAAACTGCATGCTGAGTATGAGAGAGTTGGGTCATCTAAGCATAACCCAACTTGTTGAATATGTCATGCATGTATAACTATTGTTGTTGACCTAATTTTATTTTGAATGTCAAATGGAGATATCAAAACAACTGAAAGTCAGCCAGCACAAATGGTAGAGATCAAATGTGAGTTTACTGATTTCCTGAAAACTCTCATTGTAACTGATTAGTAAAAAGAAAAGGAAAGAAAAAAGAACACTCTGTTCGATTTGGCCATTGCTAGCGCAGAAACATGTATGAATATACCTAACAAAATCTGTTTTTGCCATTCGAAAGCACAAGCAGTTTCCTTGTAAAACGTGTCCATTTGATTGCATTATTATTTAAGAAGAAAGCTAGTTAGTTGGCATGTGAATGACACAGCGCAAACATTTTCCTTGAATCATAAGCTCAAATGCCTTGTTTATATCTTCAAACTGCAGATTGTGAGTAATGTACTCGTCAATCTTTATTTCCTGACAAAACAACAAATTTTGATTTTGAATCATGCTTATAGTTTGTTTGTATTATTAGATATGCATCAAATGTTGAGAGTTATATTACCTTCCTTAGGTACATATCGACAAGTGAAGGAAGATGAGATTTGGGCTTCCATCCCCCAAACAGAGATCCGGTTAGTGTTCTTCCACTGAGAAGCAGTCCGTAATGAACTGCTATCTCTGCCTTGTTCTTCGGTACACCAAGACTCACTGTCAAACCCCATCCCTGATTTTTTTTATTTTATATATTACTTACAAATCCAAAAGAGACAGTAAAATAATAAGTTTGATTGAGTAATTAATATCGAGAGAGTTTACACTGCAACAAGACTGTAAAGCAGTGGTAACCATTCCTGTATCTCCTACACACTCGAATGCATAGTCTGCCCCACCACCAGTTATTCGGTTAATCACCTGTAAATATGACATCATCATCATCATTTTATTTATAGATGATAGATGATGGATGACTAAGATGATACGGTGGTCTGCTTAAACAAACCTGTTGAATTGGTTCATCATGCTCATTTGGGTTCAGATACTCTGTCACTCCAAAACCCTTTGCTGTTGTATTACCAATGCAATTAAATTATTTAAACGACCATACTCTAATATTATTTCGTATTATGTAATTCCCAGTTACCTCCTTCACGTTTCTCAGGATTTGTGTCCACACCAATTACTCGAGATGCCCCCCTCATTTTAGCACCTTGTGCAACCTATTCAACAAGAAAGGAAATCTTATTATTTATTTATTTATTTGTTTCTTATATATGGCATAACAGAGTATAATGAAAGTCGACAACTCACAGAAAGGCCTACAGTACCAAGACCGAAAATAACTACAGTTGATCCTTGTGATATATTTGCAACCTTCCAAGCTGCACCTAGACCTAGTTGTGAGGCACATTCAGGCAGATTGAAATATATATATAAGAAATGTACGTTAAGCTCGATTCATAGAAATAGATAACTTATACCAGCTGCAACTCCACAACTGAGAAGGCATATTTTATCGAGAGGAGCAATAGAGCTAATCTTGACAGCACAACCAGAGTGCACTATTGTGTACTCGCTGAAACTGGAAACGGCACAGTAATGATAAACGGGGTTTCCGTTAATGGAGAAGCGTGTCTGCTTGTCACTGTGCATTAAGCCTTGGCGTTCCAAGCCGAGAACTTGGCACATATTGCTTTTATCAGAGGCACAATGTGTGCAACTCATACATTCTCCAGTAAACAAAGTGAGGACGTGGTCCCCCGTTTCGAACTCGGTCACTCCTTCACCCACACTCTCAACAATCCTACATACATTAATATTTGAGGAAACATTTGAAACAATTAGGCAGGAAAATATATGATAAGCAAAGATGGAAGGACAAAAAAAAAAAAGTCACCCAGATGCTTCATGGCCAAAAATCCGAGGAAATATATGAGGTTGTGCCTGCAAATGCAATATATGATATTTGTAAATGTGATTGATGATCAACAGTTTCTACATATGAACTGTTGAATACAACAAGTATTACTTTAAATGCAAAGAATGGTATATTGAAGAAGAAGAAGAAGAAGACCTGAGAGAGCCAAGCGGTGAGGTCGCTGCGGCAGAGTGAAGTGCAGACGACTTTGATGCGGATCTCCATGGGCTGAGGTGGGCTGAGCTCCACCTCCTCAATCACCAGTGCCTCTCCCGCCGCCCATGCCACCGCCGCTTTACACCTGATCACACCCCCGCCTGAAGACATTCGTTTGATTGATTGATTTCTTCTTTGGCTGCTGCTTCAGGCTCAACTAACTGATTATTTTCTCTCGCTCTCTATTTTGGGTAGGTGGCGTGTTTTCCTTTTCTTTATTGTCTTCTTTAACAATAATTTTCTTTTTTACTAAATTAATTTTTCAAGTTGGTAGTTTGAAGAAAGCACAAGCAAATATTTATGTTCACTATATATACTTACTTTGTAAAATAATTATACAACTGAAACATAGTTAAACAAAAAACATCTCAACTGGAATTGTATCATCAAAATTCACATAAATAAATCAAGCTTAGTTTTATGATTTACATCACATTGCAAACACCATCCTTCAATATTTGAGATGTGAAGCATATATTAGAATTAGACCATACAACTCAATAATACATATATATATATATATGTACATCGCCCCTTTCTTTGGCCCCCAAATTCTTTTCCTTTTTCATTTGGCCCGTTTATTCACCAAACGACGTCGTCCGCTTTCCATCTTCCAATCCGCTGCCGTCAATTTTTTCTTTTCCCTTTATTTTCTCACTTTAAATCTTCCTGCTTCACCTACTTCTTTTTTTTTTCCTTTTCGATTTTTTTTTCTTCTCACCTCAGTTTCTCTCAAAAGCTCCTGCCGGGAAAATATCTCCCCTATTTTTCCCGTTCTCCGATATTTGTCATCGTTATTCCAAAACGTTTTTGCTCGCTCGCACTTAGTAACCCTTTTCTCCAGTTTCCTCTCAATTTCTAACAAAAATTGTCCGAACCCCAGCCCAAAGACCCGGTTCCCCAAGCTGAAGACCCGACGGCGCGCCCCACCGGGAAACCCACTGGTGACCCGACGTCCCGACCCGCTTTTGAACTCGGGCGCCTTCATGATCTCGACCGGAACGACTACGGGGCAGAGTCCCCGGAGAACCAGCAGGAAGAAGACAACACAGAGAATGTGAACTTCGAACCGGGTGTGGTTATTGCACCGGGTAGGTTTTATTTTCTCTTCACACACCGTTTTAATTTCTTGTTAGGGTATGATTCATCCGCGTGTTTTCAGCTGTTTCTTCTGTGGATTTTTTTTTTTTTTTTTGTTGCATGTGGTGGATTTTGTGTTCATTGCTTGCTTTTGTGTAGCAATGTTGATTATGTCATATGAACGAATTTAAGAAATTTTTTATTTTCTTTGCGTGTAGTCGAGCCGGGGCTACGAGACTGATACTACGACGAACTAATATTCCTGAGCTGAATGTATATTATTGATCCCTGAGTTATTGGTTTTTTGACAGTATCGATCTGGTGGGCGTCGCTTTTTGATATGCATTGTAGAACACTAGGGTTAGACTTGCTGGGGTGGCGCCCGATTAGAACCTTTCGATTTTCAACTTTGTGTAAGGGATGTGTGAAATATATGAGGTCAAGTGTTAAAGGAGTTCGATCATAAAGACGAAATTTTTTCGACTTCAGCTTGCCGGTCTTGTGTACGTATTGACTTTGACAGGTAGCATATTGTGGCACGAGTAACGTGCGCACGATTCGTGTCGTTAAATCTGTCAAGTTTGGATTGGATACGACTTTACCAGGAAAGACACAGATCCCCGATTAGAATGTACTTTATAAACAACCAAGAGGACTTTTTGGACTTTTCACCAGCCGCACCCGATAATGACCGAGGTTATGGTTAATTACTCCACGCGAATTTAGTCTTGAAACGAAAACTACTGTCGATTAGTCAAACTCATTTCAGGTTGTAAATTGACGTATGCTAAAGAATATTGAACCCTAGCCTTTTGTGATGGTAAATATTTCAACCTGTGAGTAGTTTCTTTATGCTTCCTATAGATCCAAATGATTGGTCGATGCCTTGGTAAAAAAAAATCACACTTCTTAGTATCTTATGAAACGATGAAATTGTTGCTTTTTTTTTTTTTCTTGGGACTGTACTTTGATTTGGTAGTGGTAAGAATTCTCGTGATCATTGTTGGCATCGTATAATTCTTTTTTATATTTCCTGAGACATGCCCACACATGCTTGTATCGGTTTTTATTTAGTTATGCTTGTATCGGTTTCTATTTAGTTACAACTGTTAATTTTTATTATTTTTTGTGATTTATCATTTCATTTTTCTGGTTGACGTGTGGGGTGTTGGACAAGGATAACTCAGATGGAAGAACGTGTCTTTATCGTATAATTACATATATAACTCAGATGGAAATAGTTTCTGAGTTGAAGGCCCTTGAGTACTTGTTTGTTCAATAAAATTGTGTGGATTTTTCTACTTTGTTGTGTGTTGTGTTGGTGTTGAACTGCCTTAGTAGACTTTTTAATATTGTGGGGATTTTTCTACTTCATTGTGTGGATTTTTCTACTTTTTAACCATAATAATGTGTTAAAAAATATTTGCATATCGAGAGTTTAGTTGTCTTTTTGCCCATGAACTGAAATACAAGAGGAGAAAGGGGAGGGCGGCGCACCACATCAAATTATCAACAATGCCGCCGAGGAGTTTCACACATCCATTACGGGATTTTTATCTTATGTTTTGTCTTTGTTGCTATTAAATGGTAATTTTCGTCATTTTAAATCTTTACGAGCCATGAGAGAGAGAAATTTATAACTTACGAAAAAATTGACCAGGCACCGCGCCTTGCGCGGTGTTCCATCACTAGTATATATATATATCTACATAATTTTGTCATGTTAATTTTCTGTCTAGTACACTGAATTTAGTCAACAAAGTGTCAAGCTCTTGCATTACAGCTTCATAGTGTTCTTGAGATTGTGCACCCTCTTCAACAACTTCAAGGGCAAGTCTAGACAGATGGTTATACCATTCCCCAGGACCACTATCTTCACTAAATCCAACATCTAAGGTGAATTTACGCTTATATTCTTTATTCCAACGCGGTAGAATGTACTGCGACGGTATTTCTTCTACCCCGTTATAATTAAGCACATTTAATGCATGCCTGCACAGATAACCTTTCACACTGAACAAACTACAAATGCAGCGTACTTCGGTTTGACTTGTCTCGTACACAACTTCATATTGTCTCGTCTCCTTCTCCTTTCCTTCAACTTCTATTCCTTCTTTCACAACAAATGTCATAATTTCGTCTTCTGCAGCCACTTGCTTTGTGTTGAAGCAAGAATACATCCCCTCCACTTCAATCTGACATTTCTTGAACATTTCCTTCGTGTACACCTTCGAGAGCTGGAACTCGAAATTAGATTTCGTTTTCAACTCAAACCTCGAATTCCTGGACTCAAAATCTTCAATGGCTTCTTTCAGATGCTTTCTCTGTAGTGCCAGATCATACTTGTCAAGGAATTCTTTAAAGGATGTGTGCTTATGTATATACCCATCAAAAAATGCACTAGAGCCCCCCTCACTACTCTCACTAATTGGCAGCATCCCCACAAAGGAGGTGTCTTTTAAGTAGACTGGGGCCCACATTTGTCGATCTTCATACAATAACTGAAGCCATTTATTGTTAGCGAGGCTGTGCTGATTTATCATCTCACCCCACAAAGTTTCAAACTCCGATATCTTCAACGAATCATACACTGCTTTACTCAGTTGCCTCTTTATTGCTTCAAACCCACTCAATCCACCCAATTTCTCAGGCACACGGTGCATGATGTATGACAAACAATAACAATGACGAGCCTGCGGAAAAACCTCCAAAATTGCCATATGCAAGAGTTTGGACTGATCCGTGACGATAACTTGTGGATGTCGTCCGAGCATACATGTAAGCCATGCCCTACACATCCAAACAAAATATTCCACTGATTCATGTCCAAGGAAGCCACATCCCAACAAGACAGATTGTCCATGGTGGTTTATTCCGACAAACGAAACCAATGGTATCTCGTACTTGTTTGTCAAGCTTGTTGTATCGATTGTGATTGTGTCGGAAAAGTAATTGTGAGCAATCCTAGACCTAGCATCAGCCCAGAAGACATTATTCAAGCGCCCCTCATCATCAAGATCCATCAAATAAAAGAAATTTGGATTTGTCAGCTTCATACGACAGAAGTAATTATATACTGCATGAGCATCACCCTCTTTGAGATCTAGATGCTTCGAGTGATCCATCGAATTCCCATTATCTCTCTCATCCGTCTTCGAGTGTCCGTTGCATAGAGAATCCACCACATCTGTACGGTATAACTTAATTGTGTGTATTTCTTTTACAGGTGCAGTTTTTTGTACTTCCTTGGCAGCAAGACACATCTTTTTATGTGACTTGTAGAAACGTTTGGTTTCTGGACTCACTGGGTGGTTGTGATCAAGCTCAACCTCGACTATTCGCCACCTATGCGCATCCACAAGCTTGACGATTACCATTGCAGGGCACCCCGTTCTTGTTTCTGGCCTTGGATTGTTTGCTTCACTTTTTTTCTTGAAACCGGCACTGCTACAGCTGAGTTTTGCTCTATATCTCTCCCTTCTTTTAGAACGAAACCATGAATTGCTGACTCGGATCCCAAATCCTTGTCCCTTAGCATAGACATTATAGAAGTCGTAAGCTTCATCGAAAGACTCAAACTCCAAACCCTCAATAGGCGGCCGAGATTCCCTTTTTAATTGCACTCCTAGAGCTTCGTTGCTGTATTCCAACATTGAATAGTCTCCTTCATCTCCATATTCATCACCTTCCACGAAAATTGGCTCAGTGTTAAGCGACACTGCCTCCATCTAAATCACCAATAAAACTAATCAACAATGGGGAAGAAAAGTGTCCATACCAGCGATACGTTCAAAAGCAATTTTACTTATGAGAGAAAAAAAAAACTGTATGAAAACACAGTTTCAGACATGGGGGATATTTATCAGAGTATATGAGTGAAGGTACTAAGTGCGATCCAAACATAAAACGTATAACTATATATCAATAAATCTGCCACTACAAGAACCCACATTCCTCGTGTTTTAGACCTAAAGAGGCAAGCTTATAGGTGACAAGTACCAGGAGATTCAAAAAATGCAAACTTATCAAGGTTGATTGAATTACTTTGTATTACATACACCTTCTTTATATTAGTAACTGTGGCAGAGAGGGTTTAATTTTTTGAAAGAACTAGATTCGAGAACAAAAGCATTGATTAGACAAATATGAGGTGTTCTTGAAGTGGAACCAAAGGGTAGCTTCCTAACACTGATTATTAATGATAAATATCAGATGAAACCAGGAAGATAAATCAATGACGAGGAAGCAGACAGAGATGAAGTAAGTAATAGAGACGAAGGCAGATGATTATGATTGATGATGACCTGCAAATCAAATGAAAGTGTTTGTAGCCTATGTAGAAGAAGAATCCCTAATTGGGCAATTGGGAATTGAATCCCTAATTATGAGAACATACATACCCGATAACAGGCGGCGGCTCCACCTGCTCCGTCACGGCCAACACCTCAATCCCCCGTCTTCCTCTTTATTTCTTCTGTATTATTAATTCTGATGCCGGATTTATAACAAGCAATTTTACAAGATATTTGTACTTGAGCTGTTCTTATTCTCTTTTTCTTTTTTCTTTTTAAATTATTATTTTTTTAAAAAGAGATTGCTATTTATGCATTACCAGCACCAACTAATTTTGAGTTACTTAAGTTTTTCAATTATTAATTTAATTAGTAAGACGACTTAATCCATTATCCAATAGAATAACCAGAAAAAAACCATCAAGTTCTTGTCTTTTATCCCAGACAATTTGGACAATTGTATATTATCATCTCACATAATCAATCTCATATAGTATGGCTTGTAGTTTTTCCAACTCCACAAGAACATCACATGAACATTACCCAAGTTGAATGTATCAAAATTATGAATTTGAGTGTTAAAAATGATATATTTATCTAAACAAATGAAGCAAGGAAACACAGATAGAGATGGGATACATATGATATAAAAAATGCAGAAAACTAAACTGTGTCAGCAGCAGCACTAGTAGACTAGTAGTAGTAGTGGTATCCACAAACAAAACTAAATATATATATCTTTAAATCAACACACACACACACACACACAAACAAATTCACTCTGAAATGAATCAAAGAAAATAAGGTACTCCAGTTCTTGGTCCTCTCATCTGGTTGTTCTCCTCCGTCTCTGTAAAAAACTTCACTTCTCTCTCCTAAACACAACCAGGATAATATAATCATCCATCAAACCAGTTGTGTATATATATATATATTCAAGAGTAATAATCAATTAATACTCGTACCATATTCTCATTGAAGCTCAATATTGATGCCACATTTCCACAGCGATAACAATAATTTGGTGCAGACCACACCTGCGCATTGTTCCATCAACAATCAAATACTTGTGAAACTACTTATGGATTCCATCATCATACAGAATTTAGACAGCTAAAAAACTCACAGTCACAAGTCCTTTATCTTGAAACATATACTTTAGACCTTCTTGAACAAGTTGGTGGGCCCGACATACCAGATCAAGTTTGTTGATGTGATTGAACTGCAAAACCCACCCCCATTTTACTAGTTTAGTTTTGATTATCCAAACAAACAAACAAACAAACACAAAGCTGCTTGCTTTACTTCATTCATTCATTCATTCATTCATCAAGTCATTGACTCACCTCGGTTGTCACCCTGGATCCAAAAAGCCAGCCAGCTCCACGAGGACTAACTGCCCATGTCTCAATATCTTCAGGATCACTCCACATCAAGTCACAGAACGGCCCTTCGTGTGGGATCTCACAGTTCCTATCAATCACTCGAATCTACACCAAAACAATAACAGCCAAATTTTACTGCATACACTATCAGCATATTCTAAAACAGGTGTAATTAAGTACCAATTTAGATCGAATATGCAGTGCTTGCACACACACACACACACACACACACACACACACACACAGAAAACGAAAAGAAAACCAGAAAATAGTAATGATCTAACCTGATCGATGGTTCTAATATCTGGGGATAGGCCACCATGCACACAGAGTACCTGGCATTTCAAATGTCAGTTTCAGTGTCTTACTACCAAAAGAAGACACAGAGTGCAATGATAGTCATAAGTTCTTCATATTTCCTTCCAAAGACTTCAGATACTACAAGACTAGATAGCCATGCCATAAAAATCAGAAACGAAATTTTGTACATTTTCCTACTCCAATAATATCTCTGATAGAGGGAAAAGGAATACACACCGTGCCATCAATAATTGCAGACAGAGTTAGATAGTCAAAAACATCTGTGCAGTAACGCCAAGCATTAGCATTCCCATACTTCCTTTGACATTCATCGTAGAATCCATAAACCTACACAGAACAAGCATGTACAAGTTCATCAGGAAATTTTCAATCATGAGAATACACTACACTGGCTACCTTAAGTACAAACAGGGACAGCATTCCCAGAAAGTAAAAAATGACAGAAACTAAGTCATTATTTTCTTCAGTTAATTTCAGTCAGCACCACTTAGTGCCTTCATATGAAGACAAATTCTTAGCTGCCTCACCATTATTAGTTGTATGCGTAAATATATAATCTAGTTGTAATGTACAAGTGCAGTGTGTATATTGGTTACCTGTGTCAGTTGCCTGCTTTCATGATTTCCACGTAGGAGAGTAATGTTAGCAGGATATCTGGAAGCAAATACAAAGGCAATATAAATAACTAGCCAAAAGGAGCAATTTCACCTGAAAACCGTCCAAAATATGTCTCCAGCTAACAACCATATAAGAAATGTTTTTTCATCCACAAGTTGGATATTGTTCACCGCACACTGAATTTTACATACCTTGCTTTAAGAAGCAAAAGGATAGTAAAAACTTCTAGACTGTTATAACCACGATCAACAAAGTCTCCCTGCCAGCAGAAAGTACAATTAAAATAGAAATAAAAACAAAGAAACAGAAAGATGAGAAATTGCTTTAAAGTTTAAACTGTTTACCATGAATATGTAATTTGTTTCTGGTACATGGCCTCCAGTCTGGAACAGTTTCATTAAATCATGAAACTGCCCATGAATATCCCCACAAACTGTGACCGGACTGTTGACAGGCTGAACATTTGATTCCTCAATCAAAATCTCTTTTACCTGAATGAGGCAGGATCACATCAAATTTAAGAACAAACCAAGATTGTAAACTAAAAAATGGAAGCCAAGGATAAAAATATGATGATTCAAACCATAACCGTCTGCCTCACTGCAGGAGAGACCATAAACTATGTATATGCGAATAGATGTATTATGTAACCACGTCTACAAATTTTTGGAAAGTATCTCCAGGCCTCTCATTTCTATAAAAAGTTCATAAATTAGCAGAAGCCCTCTGGCCCACTTATCTAGACAGTAGTTCACCACTTTCAAATCAGTTGACAACCTTCTATATATTAGTGAAGTGGAAGAAACAGTAGCATGTTATGCTTAGAGTTTAAATGATTGCGTTAACCCAATATAAAATGAAATGAATTTTGAAAAAGATATAAGATTATCAGCACTAGAATGATGTCGATCTTAGCAGATATAAGAGTTCAAACTTTGTGCTCTAGATACGAACTTCTTTTTCACAAGTACTTTAGCTGGAAATATGCAGGGGCGGTGAAGTAAACCAAAGAAGGGAAATAAGATTAAGAATAGCTGGCAGAGATAGAGTTCTTTCAAATCTTTTAGGCAAATACGACAGACAGTTAATGAACACATTTTCCTTGATGAAAACTTTACAGTTGCTTGACTAATGAAGTAATCATGGTTCCATCTAGTTATTAGAGCTTGGATTTTCAGGAACTAGAAATCAACATGAATGAAGTCTCCTATTTAGCAAGAACCTCTTTTAAATAAAAAGAGTGGAGATTTACCAACTTATACGCTCAACTAAGACATGAAGAATCTAGATATGAATCCCATCCGATACACAGATCCTCATAAACCCTTAACCTTTGCCAAAAAAGAAACATTCCTAAACCCCAACTACACCCGTTGCACCAAGACCGTGGACCCGCCCGCCAGAAAAAAATTAGAAAAGGGTCAAGGCAAAAACCCTAAGTACCAAAACAACCAAAATGTGAGGCTAATAAAAACTGAAACCATTCTCCGAATTCGTTCATCTGGTACAAAGATTCTAGATTTTCATGAAAAATTGACATGAAGCGTGGCAATTAAATAAATAAATGAACAAAAAGAAAACGAGAAGAAGAAGAAGAAGAAGAAGTAGATACGTATTCGCAGAGAAGCTGAAGTTCGTCTTCTGACAAGTGCTGGCCGTCTTTCACCTTTGTAATCCACTGGTCCAAATCCATTTCGTCTTGTTTTCTGAATCCCAAAAAGAATGATTGATTATCCGAGCAATTACGGGCAATCAACAGCAGCAAATAGAAATAAAAATGTTTATATACGGAAGAGGCTTGGTGTATGTATTGAATATGTACTGTTTGTAGCAATCTATGAGTAGAAGAAAAATCAGATACAGAGAGAGGCGGAGATATATGTGGACTGGAGACGAAGGAAATATTAAGATGGTGTTGTAATTTGTAATTGGTTGTTTTTTCGCAGCTAAGCCAAGATTCAGACCCTCTTTTTTTCTTTCTATTTTTCTTCAACTCCAACTCCAACTCCGATTATAAATTTCATTTTCCTTGTACAATTAAATTAAATTAATTACGGCATTTCATATTCTACTTCCCTTTCCAAATCTGAATCTTGGATTTCTTTTATTTAATCAAATCTATAATGAAACTAAGTTTATAATTTTTATTCAAAATTTATCTACTTAAAATACTTGTGCATTTTGATGTGTTGCATTTGTTACTCCATATAGTGGTCCATTTTATTCAAAATTTCACTTGAGTATTGATGGGTTTAGTTCCCAACCAATGGACCCAACTTCCCATATTCAGATTAATAGATCACAAGGATTGAAGTGGGCCAAGAGCTCATTCAGTAAGCCAAAAGTCCATACAACGCGACTGTTGCATCAACGAACTCATCTTCTCGGGCAAAAGATCGACGTTCGGTTGGCTTTTGCTTTTCCATTGATCAGAGGAGTAGAGTTTGGGAGGAAAGTATAGATCTTGTACCATCAAGTATCAAAATATTTTTGGGAACATTTTTCTAAAAGTCTTGCATGTATTTTCATTAGCAATGAGATACTAATTTTATTAATCAAAGTCCAATGTTAATTTTCAACTATTTTCAAAAGATTCTTGCTATTTTGGTCAAATTGTAGATGGAATTAAAAATATATATTTTTGGCAGCGGAGTTGAGAAATATTTTAGAAAGCTTTGATTTGAAAAAAAAACATTATACATTTGTTGAGCTCAATCAATCTATGCAGTTGAATAATATAATTCTCAAATATAAAACAAAATTTTAATCTGTTAATTGATACAGTAACAGTAGTAGTTGGTCCGTCTCGCAGATTACAAAAACAAGGTAGAGAATAATGTTTTATTTTTTCTGCAGAAGATATATATTTATACTCTCAGCTACACACTGCCTCAACAGCAAGTTTCTTCACCAAATTCGGACATAACTCAATGTCGAAATTATCTCCGCTCAGTTCAACTTGGCACTCATTTCGGTTTAGGCAAGCCTGCAAACCAACACAACACAACACACAAGTAATTAAATTAATAGGCATCAATTACAAAAATATAATGACAAAGTCCTTTCGTCTGAATTACCTTTTGGACCATCGAAACTGAATTAGGATCATGGCACTCCCCCACTGCATACGCTCCGCAATTCCCTACAGGATCTCCGAAACTGGCAAATTTGACATCCGATATTTGGGTGCTGACGGGGCATTTCAAGTTCAAACTAACACTTGCTTTCTTTTTGTAAGGATATCCGGTTTCTCCTTTTTGCAACGATTCAATCATATCTTCAGATAAAGGGTGGTCTTGAGAGATGTGTGCGCAAACACTTGATACTTTCCGTTTTGAGAAGCGAATTTGAGTGGGGTCACCGCCTTTTTCTTCAAAGATCACCAATGTATTTCCTGATGGCTTGAACCAAGATCGTGGTACGTGGTACCTAATCAAACAACATTACATTATACCAACCAACAACATCATATTGTTATATGCATGCAAGCTCATGATCTTGATTTTACCATCTTTGTGTTGGTTCGCCGCAGCCTGTATTACATTTGTTAGGCATAAATTTGCCTCTGTAGTCGCATTTCTGAACACACTTTTCGTTAATGGAGGCTTTGATAGGCCAGTATCTTCCAATTTCGTTTCCGTTTAACCAAGCAAGCCCTTTCCCCATGTGAATCATGTCAAGTCCAACAGGCTCTTTCCCAGGTGGAGGATCCACCAAAGCCTGCATGCATGCATGTGTAAGAATATATAAATCATGTCAGAAGCAAGAGACATGATCGATCACAAGTTTCTTACCTTGTACCATGTGAGGGGCTGTTGTTTAGGTGGTGTAGAAGAAGTTGAAACCCAGTTTGCAGAATTTAAATCATCTTTATCATATATCCTTAAATGTTCCCCTTGCAATCCAATCTGAAAATAATATATATAAGTGAACAAGAATTTCATCATTTGTTTTGAGAAAAAAAAAAATACCTTGTATCTCCACGTATTAGTGGATAGGTCCATTGTGCCATTCCTCATCCCCACAATTCTAACACTGGTAGGACCAGCTCCAACCCACTCATAAAATGCCCCTGCATTCTACATTTTTATAAAGCAGAAGAAAAAAAAAAGGTTCTAAGAGGCAACTTGAGAAAATGAGGCACATAACATTTATAAGGTGCATAAATGGGAAGTTGCATCACGATTATTCTACTGCTCTATCATCGTACATGTATTGCTGTTGCCACTTCACGCATGCAAGCACAACATTAATTGCCCAATTCTCTGATATTAAAACTGTTTCCATTTAAAATGTCAACTAATTAGGATTGCGACAAGAAACTAGTCCTCATACTAATGCCCTATGTGTGAAATATTGCCATGCGATCATCTAAATACCAAGCATATCGAGTAAATGTCGAGACGTTGGAGAACATACGAAACCAAAAAAATGAGAAAAAAAAAAAAGACAAAATACCTGCAGGCCGACAGTCATGCTCAACAGAGCAATTTCATTCTTCCCAGCCTTGAGAGATATGGGACTTGTAAATTTGAAGGATGGCACCGTGCCATTACCAGACGCACTAACTGACAGAAACATAAGCTGGACGCTTCAGACATTATCATAGAATAGTATTCAAAAGTTCGGGTTAAAGTAAACAAGACAACGAAAAATAACCTTGAAGCTTCTGATTGATGAAAACATGCATAGCATGGCCTTTCGATTCAACTATAAGCATTGGACTTTTGCCGCTTGTCAAGAACTCTTCAGTTCCATGAACAAGTAAGCTGTCATCAAAAACTATCTCTGAGTGTTTGCCTTTAAATGCCACCCAAATTTACATGAATAGCAAATCATATTGTTTCGATGGAGGTCTCCAGTAATTTGCCAGTAGTGACTGTCCAGTTCAACTCTAAGAATTGGACTGGTTTTAACTTTTCGGTCAATTTTTGTTGATGAAAATATGATTATGTAAAGACAGCCTTAAATCCCATGCAGAACTTTATATCAAGATTGGATTTTGTCTTGTTGCCTCTAACATTTATAAAATCTTTTTGATTCCATACAGTTCAATTTGTTTGTAACTTAGGAGTATCAACCCATGTCTCAACAAGTTGAAGAAATGTCATTTGGAAAGTATAGTTGCAAGAATAACTAGCAAACCCCAGAAACTCACGTTTGACACCCAAAAAAAAAAAAAACAGTAGAGTTTTCAATAAAGCACCAAAAGGGAGCGGAGCTGTCTTCCATACATAGACTCAAGTTCTTACATTAGCTTCTTATACAGCACCTATAATTTACGGTTATGAGTCATTAAGAGTAACAAATTGAACATCACGAAAGCATTTATTTTCACCAAACAAAAGGCAAAATGTTAGAAAATAAAGATCCAAGCAACACCAGATAAAATGCCTGTTGAGTAACAAAAGTATGTAACTAACCTTGTTGTATACCAGAGGTAGTCTGTAGTATCTTTTGTAGTGTTAATGTGATCGACCAAGCCATTTTTAGTAAAATCTGCAGTATCCCAAATTCCAGCTCTCTCCTTAAACACCTGCCATTGAACACCTTTCAAGCCTTTATTTGCTGATGCAGTTGATGCCAGCAACTCTGTTGGTATCATCTCAACCGTAGATGTCTGAGCACCAACCTATTCAAATAATAAGGTATTATAGAATTTACATGATGGAAGAAACTGTAATACATTCAAGTCAAAAGATTAATAATTTACCTTTGCTGTGTTGAAAACTACATTTTTACAGTCCGGTAGAATGCTAACAGACCATGCTGGCAGGTAAAATGATGTATTTCGAAAAACTACCGTTTTGCCATTTATATCATCCATGTTAGAAATAAAGGCAACACAAGCTCCTGATGATTCTTCATAGACATCAGCCTACAAAATGATGAAAGAACTGAGTTGAGACAACATTAATATACTGCAAACTTGGGCAAAGGCCAGCCTTAAGTGTATGATTCATTCAAAACGTTGATAATGACTTCTATTTAAAACAGGATTATTAATTACACGTTGGGGTTTATTCTAGATAATCAATTGAGTAACCATATCTTCAAGATTATTTCTCATTGAGGTGGGAAGTACCTAGCAAACAAGCATTATTATACGCAATTCTTCAATCGAAACACATGTTGGGAGGCAACAAAATCAAACAAAAAATTTACACTTCAAATCAACTACCTCTTGTGAGGGACCCAATGAGAGAAAGGTGGGTTGTCCGTTAAGTAATGCACGCTCGCATAACTTTATAGATCTATGAAGATCTTTAAGATGCCCCCACTTTGGACATCTAGCCAATCCTGGAAGCACCATATCAGATATATTAGAAATACATTTTAAGACAATTAGACACTAAACGGACTTATGTTTGAAATGCAGTTTTCAAGACTTGCCATATTCATCAATTGGTGCATCATAGTCATAACTCGTGGTAATGAATGGTCCACCTGAAGTGCGCCCAAAATTTGTTCCACCATGATACTAAAAAGGAAAACAAGATTCAAATAAAGCAAACACTTTGAGGAAAAGAAGTTAAAAAATAAAAACATACCATGTAATAGTTTTGTAGGCTTCCACCTTTCTGGAAAAAACGTGCGACTGAAAAGGCAACATCTTCAGGAGGCCTGTGAGGATCACTTGCTCCAAATGTTTTAAACCTGATTGCAAATACACATTATGAAAAATGTCGAGATGAAAATCAATTCATAAATCACAGTGAGATGTGACATACCATCCAGGCCAGTTTTCAGTCCAAAATTTAGGCTTATTTGGAGAGATTGGTTTGAAGTGGTCGCAGTAAAAGGAATTACATGTGTCAATCTAGAATAAAGAAAACAGCATCAGACATTAGATATTAGACAATGATATGCCATTTAAATGCACAAAATCTGGAGGAGAAGTAATATTTACCACAGTAGCAGGTGGATCAAACTGCTGGCACATAATCCAAGGTACACCTGTGTTTTGAGAAACAGCCATGTCAGCCGCCCACTGAGCATACCTTTTTCCTCCTTCACCATAAGCAGATTCATAGAATCCATATTCATTTTCCACCTGCACTTCAACAAACCAACAAGTCAGGATGGTAATACTTTAAGGAAACACAACAGTTATTTCATGCTTAGATCTGGTTCTGTAGGTAGTAACTGAGATTACAGAATCTTGATAAATCATCTGAAACAACATAGTATGCCATGTGAAGCACAAATTTAGAGAGTGAAATAAAACTTGCCTGAGCCAAGATTATTGGACCACCCTGTGAAGCAAAAAGCCTCTCTTTCTTCATCATGTTCACAATGAATGTAGTGAACTTCTTCATATGATACTGTAATTCCAAACAGGTCATGTGTTTGCATAATATGTTGATTTTAAAGCTAAGAGAAATGTAGAACGAATGGCATTAATACCTTGAAAGGTTCATTGTCAGTTCGAAAGACAGTTCCCGGCACATAGTGCAACCAAACAGGTACTCCACTGCATATATAGATAGATAATTGAGTTGTAATGTAACAGATAAAGCTATCAAGATCAGATATTTTCGCAACAGAATCGCCAAACATATAGTCGTGTCATCTGTTATATATGAGAAAGTTGAACAAAAAAGAAAGGAGTGTACCCAAAGTTCCATTCGGCAGCGACAAAAGGGCCGATTCGAAGAATAAGATACATGCCAGCCTGCTGAACAATCTTGCAAAACTTGACAAGATCATACCTTCCTCCAAAGTAGTACTGAAGCAAAGATTAGAAATAAACAAGTTGATACTAATTAATTGTTTAAAAAAACAGAAATTAGTAGTAAATGTGAAAGCAGAGATGGAGAAGACGGACAATGTCGGGGGAGAGCTCATGACCATTCCAGAAGACATATGTTTCAATGGCATCAACACCTCCTTCCTTTGCTAATTGCACTAGCCCCGGCCACATCTATTATTATTATTTTTATTATTACAACTTTCAAGTTTCATCAGTAATTAAGCATTGTAATCATAGTAAGAAGAAGAAGAAGAAGAATGAAACAGTGTATATAAAGAGAGAGAGAGGGGGAGGGGAGGGAGGGAGGGACTGACGGCGGGGACGCTGCGAGGGTAGTGAATGGCGGCGGAGATGAGAAGCTTGCGGTGGCCGTCGATGATAAGGGAGCGGGTGTCATAGGTGACATTGTAAGCAGCAGAGGCAGACAACAGTGGAACCAGGATCAAAACTAACAGAGCGTGTGGCACAAACATCACACCGGAAGAAGAAGAAGAAGCAATGGTGGTGGTGGTGGTGGTGGTGGTGCAAGTATCAGCAGCAGTAGTGTGTTAACCTGAAAAGACATTCTTGGAATTTATAGTAAGTAATGAAACCTTAAAACTAAGTAGTGAGTTAGTTGGTCTAAAAGTATGATTAATTAGCTGATGTAGTGACGTGTGTTAAACAAAACTAATTCTTGGAAAGTGTATTATTATGTAATGTTTACAGCTGGGGTTGGTCTGGATTGAGGTCAGTCAGTGTCAGTAACTCAGATTAACATCATCCATTCCATTCTCTCTTCTTTCTCTTTCTCACGCTCGCTCACGGATATTATTATTATTATTCCTTTTCTTTTTCTTTTTCTTTTTCTCTTTAACAAATTAGGATTGGGTGGGTAAATCCGCCCTCACAAATAATAAAAATATATATATTTGGTTGAATTAATTAAGAATGATTTTATTTTCCCAATAATATGACTACTAGTATAAAACATTATAAAAGAAAAAATAGGAAAAGAAAAAGTAGTAAAGATAGTAAATAGGCGTAAATGGAGGTGGGGTGTTAGGAACCCCAACCAACCGCCCAATAGCAACGCGGCATGCCCATGTGCACCTAAATAAGCCTTGTATAATTGTGTATTGTATTTGTATCCCCTCTCTCTTCACTATTCAGCCCCCACCAATTAAATGCATTCACGTTTTCTGGTTTTCTACTATACTATTTTATCATTTCATTAAACAACATATCCCCTGTATTATTATACAAACATTGGAATTCACAAATCACAATAATATTATTCCATCACATGTGTAAGAGACCACATCACACGTATATATAATAATAGTAATTAATTAATAATTTGATAAATAATAATATGGTCACTCTATCTCAATCTGCAGTGGCGTTTGATCATCTTCCTCCTCAACACCATTTTTGGTTGCAGTTGGAGAGGAGATGCCAGATGCTTCAACAGTTCTCCCAACCCATTCCTTCAACGGCTCTTCGTTTAAGTCCAGCCTTAGAAGCCCTGCAAATATCCCTCCCACAAATGCTACCGGCTCCTATTCATATATATATAACCCAACGCATCATCATCATCATCATCATCATACTAAATCCATGCATTCCCAAATCTATTGCAAACTCTACACAAGAACTTCACATTATGGTAGGTACCTATTCAACTTATATACAACTCAATACTCTTTCTAATAAACAATTTGCTTCTTCTCTAAGCTGGTTTTTTCTCGCAATTACTCTATATTCGAAACCTTTTAGTTACACGAGACCAATTCTGAACCAATCCAATGAGATAAAGAATGGAAATACAATGTGCTGCAGCCGATAGGTTCTGAGTTCTATAAAATGATATCCCCGAAAGTCACAAAGATCACTCATTTACCTAGCAGGTTTACAGATCGTTGGAAATGAACATGCTACTATCATCATATACCAATCTAAAGACTCATCGAACCATTCACAATTAGATTGTGAGTATGTACATGATAACGACTCACATATCACATAAACTCTTGCATATGTCCCCAGCAGGTGGGCGGAATTTCTCCACTCTTTCAAGTAAAAATCTAAAACAGTGATACACAGGTCGCTCGAGAATAACTTGAGAACTGATACTACGTTTCAAACCCCATTTATTTCCTCAACTAAAAAAATCAATATATGTATCTACATTGTGGATGTGCGGTTGACTAAGGGTGGTGCAAGTTTCAGAGTGAACAAGCTTTCCATGAGGAATCGTAAAAGAATACGAGACTAATTCTTTCTTATTCGCTCATGTCCCATTTATAATAATTTCAGACTACAATCATGGATACACAGATTATAATTGGACATATTAATTGGGAGATCGAATACACATACATATCTGAAGCTTTGTTTATCATCATATTTGCCGTAGCCCTCAAGTTCAAAATGCTACCGTGGATTAGTTATGGAGTTCTAAATAGAAAAGGGATATGAATCTGCTTGAATTTAACTAGATCAAAATAGAAAAGCAGGAAACGAATCATGGAATCGCAATAATAGTTGAGATAACTAGCACAAACAAGAAATAGATTTTGTATACATACCTTGAGCGCTTCCTTGAGAATGGGTTCTTGGGCAGAATTGGGGAAAAAAGCCCTAACTTGGAACAAGCCAAGCTTTGAAGTAGAATCATTGGTAAACGAATAATCAGACGAGAATGTGCTGAGCCGTTTCCCTCCCACAGAAGACTTCCAGCTACACTGCAACAGCAGATCGATTCAAACAGAGAAATCAGCATTAAATAACAAATTGCAGATATTTAATTAGCATAAACAAAACTTACGGGAGCCTGGGGAAATGTTACAAATGGAAGCAATAGTGAAGCCATAGCTGGGGGTGCTTGATGAAAATGGAAAATGGTGGTCTTCTCTTCCGATATCACCCAACTCCACTAATTTCTTTTCTAGCTGTGGTACAAATCGCTTTTAACGGAAATATTTGTTTCTCTATCTTTCTTTTTCAAGAAAAAACATGGACCCCTCCCAAAAACACAGTTTTTTCCTTGCTTACTACTCCCTCCGTTTCTATTCTAAATAAGTGATATATCTTAATTTTAGGAAAATAGATATTGATGGACCAAAATACCCTTATTTGTTAATTAATGCATGAAGAGTGCTATAGAGTTAATAAGGGTAAAATTGAAAAATAAGCAATTAATGCAGCATTGAAATTGTAAAGTGACAGATAATATGAAAGAAAAAAAATTCTCAAAAGATACATATATTATGGAATAGAGGGAGTATTATATTATGCTATTTTATTTAAAAGCCCCTACAACAAGAGTTTATTATTCTAGGTTCCCTCTTTGTTCTTTTTTCGCAAATAAATCCATTCATGCACCACTTACACTTATTCTAGGTTCCTAATAAGGAAAACCTCTCTCATATATTCTAGCTTAAGGTGTGTGCAGATAGTGAACGAATTCTGAAGCCTATAAATATCAGTTCACATTGCCTGTTTTTTTCTACAAATTTTAGAAGAGAAAAGCAAGAGCATTTGAAGACAAGAACAATAATTTCTTCGATTTGAGTTAGCTGTATATTTTTTTTAAAGTTTGTTGTAAGTACTATATACACATCTTGATCAGATAGTTTGTACGTCTAGAGATCTGATACATTAGTGCTGAAGAAGTTAGACTTGATTGTAAGAAGGACTTGTGTAAGATATTTAATTACCAAATTTCTACTTTATTACACCGATGTTAATGCAGACAGTAGATAAGTTTAGTTGATGAGATGAAATGAATTGGTACGTAATTGAAATATGTAGAGGTCAAAACGCAAATTAAAGAAGCACCAATAGACTATAGTTAATTATTATATATGGAGTAGATTATATATAAGGAAGAAAAGCACGACAAAAACTGATATCGAGGTAGTAGTGATTTATGATTATATATATTGGTCAAGAATTGATAATGAGTTGCGCGCGGCACAATCTGTGGCCTTAATTCCATCTTCAACGTACGCAATTAATATATATATATATATATATATATATATATATATATATATATATATATAATGAATATTTGTTTGTACAAGTCGTTGTTCAACGTTTTTTTGTGGCTCTATGAACTTTTTTACTTGCTTTTCATTATAACCTTTCTCTGTCTAAGGCTAGGATGATGATTAGTATATTATAATGTGCATGTTACCTGGGTGACATCACATATATGGGTGCCACGTGCCATCTTTAATTTGATTAATAATCTACTAAATATTCTTTTACCTTAGCTAGCTAAAACCATATATGCTCCATCTCACTACTGATCAAAGCTGCATGAGTCTCAACATTCATCATCCCTATACAGAAGAGAAATAACAGACATGCATTGGGGGTGTTTCTGACTTTCTCTCTGTCTCTCTCTCTCTCTGGGTGTGTGTGTGTGTGTGTGTGTGTGTGTGAGAGAGAGAGAGAGAGAGAGAGAGAGAGAGAGAGAGAGAGAGAGAGAGAGAGAGAGATAATTGGAAATGTCAAACATTGGGGTGGGGTTCAAGTGTAGTATCAAGTTGGGCATAAACAAGGTTTAATAAGTAATTGATGGTCAAAGTGAATATAATGCCAGTGAAGCCATACATGCATACATACACAAATATATAAAACAAATATATATTAGCTAGGTCAAACTTGTTGTTAACCTCCTTAATTATATTTATGTATCATCAACTCAGACAAGACGAGCACCATCTAACTTTTTTCTTACTCTTCTTACAAAAAGTAGCTATATACTACTTTAAAAAGCATTACAAAAAACTTAGCTGTTTAATTAATTTGTTCCTAATATAAAATATATAAACCAAAGATATATATATGTATGTATGTATGTATGTTCCACATTAATTAATGTTCACAAGCGCATCAACACTGTGTAAGTTAATTTATATGAGTAAGTTAACATTCTTTCTGATATATCTTGTCTGCAAAACTTGTGTTCTTCCCTGTCGACCTCGATCATCGATCAGGTGGTCTAATTGTCTCTAGCTATCTGTGTGTGTATGTATATTATATTTATGAACCATTATATATCGATCATTGGTGGGATAAATAAATAGAAATGTGGAGGTGTGGAAAGAGGATATCAAGTGTTTGAATATTAAACTATGACGATTGAGTCCTAAAAGGTTTAACTGAAAAGTTGGTATTATATCACAACTAACAGATTAATCTTTTTTTCAAAGTTGGAAGCCTAAAAAAAATTAGTCATATTAATTAGATGTGTATGTGAACATCATGATCAATAATTAATAATATGTATATTCGGGAATAACTTGCGCTGCTATATATTGTAGACGTGGTGTGACAGATCTTCCCAAATGAGTCAACTAGACCCTGTTTTGGCAATTACTCAACTCGATCTCTTGTTATTCTTTAATTTCAGCTAATCATCTAAATCTCTACTTTCTATCTATCTATCCATCTATCTATATTGCTTCTTCTTCTTCTTCTTCTTCTTCTCCAGGTTCTCTTCAATATCTCAACATGACACAAAATCTCGACAGCAGAGCATGGCCCTATATTATTATCTGCTCCTTGTTATTCGTTTTTGCCTTTCTGGCAAAATATTTCGGCATTAAAAATAAGAAATCTGCAACGTATTCAAAGTTACCTCCTGGAAGAAGAGGTTGGCCCATCATAGGTGATAGCATCAGCTGGTACAATGCTGTTGCTAGTTCACATCCCCCCGCTTTTGTCGAGAAACAAGTTCAAAGGTATAGATGTATATGCATTCAAGATCTGCATCATTCATTCCCCTGTGAAGTGATTGATTAGTCCTTAATCCTTGCACATAAATAAAAGCTTTCCTTGGATATATATATATATGGAGATGAATTATTGAATATGGTTGTTCTGAATGTGAACATGCAGGTTTGGCAAGATATTCTCGTGCAGTCTATTCGGTAAATGGGCAGTTGTATCGGCAGATCCAGCGTTCAACCGATTTGTGATGCAAAACGAAGGGAAACTATTCCAGTCTAGCTATCCAAAATCATTCAGAGATGTTGTGGGTAAAAATGGTGTGATCACAGCACAGGGTGACCAGCAAAGGAAACTTCACTCCATCGCCTCAAATATGATGCGCCTCGACAAGCTCAAGTTCCATTTCTTGCACGATATTCAGTTTGTTATTAAACATATCATCACCAATCTCCATCACAATCAAGTTGTTCTTCTCCAAGATGTTTGTAGGAAGGTGGGTCGGTGGGTCAATGGGGGTTTCTTTCTTTCATCCAAATATGCTTCTTGTTTTTCTTAACATTTGATTTCACAATTGTAGGTAGCAATTAACTTGATGGCCAATCAACTACTTGGAGTGTCGTCCGAATCGGAAGTGAATGAGATAGCTCAGTCCTTCTCCGATTTTGCGGATGGTTGCCTTTCTGTTCCCATTAAATTGCCAGGATTTGCTTATTCCAAAGCAATGAAGGTGATTGATATATAATAACGCTTGGTCTGTTGTTCTTCATGATTGATTCGTTCTGACAATGTTTTTCTATATATAAAATATAGGCTAGGGAGAGTATAATAAGCAAGATAAAGAGGACAATGGAGAATCATAGGGTAGGGAAATCGTGTCCAGAAATTGGTAATGGTGTATTAGGAAGGCTGCTGGATGAAGAAAGCTTACCTGATGAGGCTGTCGGTGACTTTATGATAAACCTTCTATTTGCGGGAAACGAGACCACTGCTAAAACAATGCTTTTTTCTGTCTATTTCCTCACACAATGTCCCAGGGCCATGGCTCAGCTCATGGTATTTTGTATTTACTCTGCCGAAAACACTAACATTAATTAATTCTTCCAATTAATTAGATCACTACTTTAAACTTTAATTTGTCTTGTCCCCCGAAAACAGGATGAGCAGCAGAAACTAAGGAGTGATAGTGGAGAGATGCTTACTTGGCAAGATTACAAATCCATGCCTTTCACTCAATGTGTAAGTCGTCCTCGTCTTCTTCTTCTTCTCATTTTTCTTATTCTCTCTCTGATCAAACTCTGTTTTTCAAACAGGTAATTGACGAAGCTCTACGCCTAGGTGGCATTGCAATATGGTTGCTGAGAGAAGCCAAAGAAGAAGTTCAATATCAAGGTAAGTATAGCACATTCATGATGACAAGATATTCAACAACAATAGTAAAGATCGAATTTGATTCTTGTGCAGATTATGTGATTCCTAAAGGAAGCTTTGTGGTGCCGTTTCTCTCAGCCGTCCATTTAAGTGAAAATTTGTACGAGGATGCTCTTTGTTTCAACCCTTGGAGATGGATGGAACCAGAAAACGAGGTTAGCCAATTAATTCATTTTTGTCTTTCTTTCTGTAGACTGAACGAACTAGTTAAAGAGGATTGATGTGTGTATGTATGTGCATGAAACAAAATAAAATAAATAAATAAATAAAGGAGAAGAGAAACTGGAGGAGCGGTCAATATTTTGCGCCATTTGGGGGAGGGAGTAGGTTCTGTCCGGGGGCGGAGTTGGCTCGCCTACAGATTGCACTCTTTCTTCATTACTTCCTTACCACATTCAGGTATTATTATTATTACGTACTAGTAGAGTTCATCACACATTTCAGACGAGATTTTTGCATTAAATAATTCTTCTTCTTCTTCTTCTTATGCTTCTGATTCTGTTTAAAGGTGGAAGCAGCTCAAGGAGGACAAGATGTCTTTCTTTCCATCAGCTCGATTGGTGAATGGCTTTCAAATACAGTTGACTAAAATATACAACTGAAAAACAATGTCGATGATTTAGGATTTGTGAACTTATCGACAACCTATGTAATGTTCTCGGTCGGATTTACACTTGATTTTCAAATACAAAAAATAATCATCATCATCTGTGAATTGATGATTGCTATTAGACATTGAAATGAATTGCAGAAAAATGGACAAGGCTAAGGAAATAAGTTTGCAAGTAAAAAATATGTTTGAATGATTGGATGTTTGAAGGCAAATGCAATCATTAATTTATCAAATGCATACAGAGCTTGTGAAAAGAACTTTTAACTGTAAAATGAACTGAAAGCATCAACAACTCAAACTTGATAGTACCAAGAAAGAGAAGAAATGCAAAGAGACCTCACCTCCCTCATACCTGAAGAAACTTCAACTAAACTCACAGTTACCATTGCAACTAAACTCACAGTTACCTGCACAACTCTCAAAACTCATACCAATGTCTGGTTCAAAACTAATCATCCATATCAAAGATCCTGTTAATAAAACTATTACTTCACACACACTCAGTTCGTCAAATGGCCAAATAACTGCTTTATAATTTAAGACTAACCATAAATAAAAAGACGCATTCGAATAAGTTATGCTGCATGAAACTCATTCTCTTCATCTCTTCAGGAGAAAACTCTCAATTTTTCATTATTTGCACTCACATTACAGATGCCAGATATCAATGGAGCCTTAAAACTCTCAATTTTGAGCATAAATGTCAAATCTTTAGACCAATTATTCCACACAAGTTCAGATATATAACAAGAAAGACCAACGAGCCACAAGGAAATATGCACAAAAATTGACAACAAGAAACCATTTCCTTTATTGTCTAACAATCATACACGAATTGGAGTAATTCAATCAGCCAAACAACAGCTACAAATTAAATAGCACCCTGCATAGGTCTAAATACAAACACTGGATGTAGAATTTATCACATAAAAAACCAAATGCAATTAACAAAAGCAAACTCCTTAGTTCTTCTACGTAGACTAGCACTAGGTGGTAATAACAGGAGTGGAGTTGTCTGTCTGTGTCTTGTCTCTTCAAAAGACACAGCAAGCAACCAACCAAGCAAACAACCAACTAACAAAAACCAGCAGCACAACCGATGAGGATGAGGATGAGGATGAGGACTCAACGTACAAATTCATATGGGCAAGACCAAACAACAGCATCAGCATAACAAACCACAAAAGGCTAACTTCTTGAAAGGTAGGTGTATGTTCAATTGGGGTCACCCTCCCGTCGATCGGAGGATTGGGAGGGAGGACCCGATAGTGATGCCAGCAAATTGAGGTGATGCCCCTGTACTTGAGCTATGGGCAAGTAATTACCAACCCTAGCAGCTGAGGCCTCTCCCATTCCGAATGGCTGCTGCTGCTGTTGTTGTTGTAAGAATCTCAAAGAAGCCGAATGTGATTGATGTTGCTGTTGCTGTTGCTGTTGGTGCGAATTATTTGACGCGGCGGCGGCAGCTGCAACCACCATTTCAGGATGCGGAGGAGCAGCAAAGCTCCAAACTTGACCAAAGTCAGACCTTGTAGGTAGAGCCCAGAATCCTCCAGCAGCGAGGGCAGAACCCATGGCAGCTGAGGCGGAGATGGCGTCATCCTTGGAGAGGTGTTGGTGTTGGTGTTGGTGGTGGTGGAGGTGGTGGTCGTCTTCGTCGGAGCGGAGACGCTTGCCGAGAATGAAGGGGCTGGGGGTGAGGAGGGAATGTGAGAGAGTTTTATGATCAAGAGAGGCGGAGATGGAGGAAGAGGAGTTGCGGGTGGAAGAGGGGGATACGGTGGAGAAGGTGGCGGGGGTGGTGCCGGTGCCGGTGGCAGCGATAATAGAGGGCTCAGCCTGGCGGAGAAGCCACTCAATAGTCTGGCCGTCGGACTTGTGGCCTAGCTCACGGGTGAGCTGGAAGACCCTGGCGGCGCAGATAATGGGCATGCGTATGCGTCGGCCGCGGCCGTCGACCTTGCTATGGCGGTCCTTAGCAGGGAGCTTCTTAACGGACAAGGGGGTGGAGGGGGAGGGGGAGGGGGAGGGGTTGTTAGTGTGAGGCGGATGCTGAAGCCTCTGAGAAGGATCGATAATGGGTCCGTCGGTGGCGGAGGCAGACATAGTTAATTAATTATAAGATGGACCCTGCAGGCTGTTATAAGATGAATTGAATTGAATTGAATTGAATTGGGTATGCAGTAGGGTTTTGGTTGAATTGTGAAGAATTAGAGACGAGAGAGAAGAAAGAAAGAAAGAAAGAAATGAAAATGGAGGAGAATAGAGAGGTAATGATTGAGGAGGAACAGCGGCAGTAGCTGGTGGAGACAGGAGGAGGGCACATGGGTGGTGGGCTCCACTCCCTCTGCCTCTGCATACGTACTCCCTCCCAGCTCACTCACTCACTCCCTCCTTCTATCTCCTCATCAACCTTCCCTCACGCGCCTCCCTCTTTTCTTTTTCCCCCCTAATAATTTTACTACATTCCCAATCTTTATCCTAAATTACCATTTACATATTTATTATACATTATTATTATTATTATGGGTGATTGACAATATATATATATAAATTACGGATTTGACCCCGAATGTGCAATACACAATTATTTATTATGTTACTTATTGATTTAAGCATCAAAGTGGTTTGGTCCTAACACTAATTGTGTTACTGTGAATTTCACAATTACCAGAGACATGGACGTATGTGGATATATATATGGATCAATTGGAGACGAACTTGTACAGGTGGACAAAATAATTATAATATGAAATTTACCATTCAATATTAATCAAATTTAAATATATTCATGGCTGCTGCACCTGCACGGCATGCCTCGAGAAATTGACCGCCCCACCACCACCACCACCACCACCACCACGACGACTATTATTTCATAATACACGAGGACGACGAAGACTCTTATTGTTTCTTTCCAGTACCTTTATTTCTTCTTCTTATAAATAAAAATAAAAATAAATAAAAATAAAAATGGTGGTCCAAAGAAGAGCAGAAAAAGTAAGGAGGTGTGTTACTACAACTCCAACTGCAATCCGTACCGGGAAACAAAAGTTACATCAAAATTTGGTCCCTGCAACCATTTCCTTCCTCATTAATTAATTAATTGCAGAATGTGTCCTCTATTAGTATCAAATCCACTTTACACCCCCTTCTGCTGCTTCTGCCTTTCCTCACTTGGCACTTGCTACACATATATCTATTTATTAATTAATAGCTGTACGTACTACCTAGCTCCTCCCTTTTTTATTATTTTTTTTTTTTAAATGGGGAGTAGATTGGAATACTTGATTATTTCCTCTATTGTTTTTAAGTCAATTTTTTAATTAATAAATTATAATTAACCCAATTCTTCTCTGTTTCCACTTATTGGACAGTTATTTTTGGGCCTATTTTGTGGGCCTTGGACATTCGCCTCTCTCTCTCTCCCCAATTCCCATATAAATTAAATAATATATCCTTTCTTCGTTTCCCCAATACTAAAACAAAAGAAAAGCCCTAGCTAGCAAATCAATCAATCTCCAGCCAAATTTCTGTGGGCAATGGCCGGAAGGGAAGTCCGCGAGTATACCAATCTTACTGATCCCAAAGGTACTTTCTTTCTGCCAACCAACTTAATTCGTTGATTTCTTTCATCTAGGAATATAGGAATTGATCAAGTTTGTGGGATGCAGATAAGAAGTTTGGAAAGGGCAAGGACAGAATCGATGACGAAGAAATTACTTTCCAGCGCATGGTCGCCAAGGTTAGGGATCCTGCTTCTCCTTCTACGAATTCCCGGTTTTTTGCCGTTAGAACATTACTTCATCAATCTACGTACCTCTGCACAACAGAACTATGATGGACTTTAAGATTACGATAGTTCACTTCGATAACTCCGAGCCTGATGTCTGTTTCATTTTTTCTATTAGCTGAAATTGTGTCACTCTTGTTTGAGCTTTATATGATGACCTGACCTTAATACTCTTGGTTGGGTGCCCACTATTTTCTTTCTGCATTTAGAACCATGTTGCTTCCAGTAATTTAAAGTTTAGCAAGTTTCTGATCACATGCCCTGGCAGGGATATTGGCTTCTTCCACTGGGTGTTTGATATGTGCAGATGCAAGAGGTTGCTGGAGAACGTGGTGGCTACCTTCATGGACGAGGCGGTATAGATTCTCATTCTTTTCTTGATATGCAGTTCAATCTTCAATGTGTTTGGAATGAGGGAATTTCATTGGTTTTTGTGCTTTGCTAAGTGTAAATGTGCAGCTTTGGACAGCGATGATTTACTTTATCTCAAGGAGCAGATGGAAGCTGAAGAAGATGCTGAGCGTCTTCTACGCCGTACGGAGAAACGAGCATTTGCTGCATTTAAGATATCCTTCTATTTCACTTCGTCATTTTTACTTTTATCACGTGGTTCAAAATAAGATGTTGATGATGTTAGGTAAGTTAAAATATTAAATGGTATAAATTATCGATCTCCTTAATAGTCTTGTGTACTGAGATGTGGAATTTGTGCACTGATAATTGATTCTACTTTGCACTTTGATTAATGCATCTGTTTGGGGTTTAAACTCCTGGACCAAAAGAGAAAATGTCTTTCCATGCTTTTCCTTAACCACTTATCACAAAGCTGTGGCTGAAGCTTCCCCCACATCAGTTCCCTTGCCACTACGTGTGGAACCCAAGCCCAAGAGTGGGATCAGGTCCCAATTTAATCCCTTTATCAATTATCTATCTCTTTATCAATTTATCTATCTCTTTATCATTTTATCTATCTGACAAAATAAAAATACTCCGTCCTCAGGCAGCAAGACTTACTGAAGAGGGTGGTGGAAGTGAAGCCGAAGAAGCAGATTGTTTCTAGCGCTTGTGATATAGATCCATCCTCTATGATTTTGAGTGGACGTCCATCTAAAAAACATCAACCATCGAGTGATCACGAGGAAAAAGGTCAGTCTTCCAGCCAAGTGGTAGAGGAGACAAAACTGGATAACCCTGTTAAAAGTTTGCTAGCGGCATATGATAGTTCTGATGATGAAGACTGATACAGGAGTGTGGTCTTGCCTTTCCATTTTTCTCATGCTGCAATGCTATATATCTCTCCTCTCGCTACTGAACACTCTGTGAACTTAGATCGTTATCACATAATTAGAATCTGAAACTTTTTCTTACAAATTATAGTTCCTTTTTCTGCTTTAGATCTATTTTCATTTTTTCCCCTTTAGACCTATTTCTGCAGTTGGTGTTGGTGGATATTAGAAGAAACAAAGTTGAGGCTGTAAGGCCTTGTAGCCAGATTGATATTTGTATAAATTGTAGTTGATAAAGTTGAGATTATGCAAGCCCGTTGTGTAGATACACATGTTCTAAATTCTAACAACGCAAGAGTGCTGGAATTAAGTAAGTTGAAATACTTTTATGTCTCTGTTGCATTGACCTTACAATTGGTAGTGAATATGACTTCAACAACTTTTTGTTCTTGGTGAAGAAGCTGTATTAGTACGATATTCTTGTGAAGGATTACAACTTTTTGTTCTTGTGGAATTGGAATTCTATCTGGAAATTGATATTTAGTGGCAGTTTGTTCTGATCCAAAGTTTTGTAATTAAGCTGTCAACAGCAAGACATTTCTTATAGGATATTTCTCTCTCCAATGTCTGATTGTTTATATATTCTTGATACATAACATATGGAACACGAACGTGTGTGCCTACATGTAATAAAAAATGTTGGAGAAATCTTTGGTGTAATACATGTTGAAATTGGAATCATTTGCCAAACCTACCTTGCCTATTTCGTCAAAGCTATCTTTTAATAATAAATTAAACATTTAAGTACATATTTTTGTCTTATGCCCTGAAAACCTCAAGTACGCCCTACAATCCTGGCCAGTTGTTTCATGATGAGGGTGTCAGCTGCAGCAATTACCCTATTCATTTTTTGTTTGTTGTTGATATCTGTTGTTGTTGTTGCCTTGGAGATGAACGATTTTTTTCCAGATGAGCGAAATGCTTTGATACAACTGAGAGATACGGTCAACTCCACATCGAACTTGCAAGCAAATTGGACAGGGCCACCATGCATCAGCAACAATCAGAGCAGGTGGGCTGGAATTGCCTGTTCGGATTGGCATGTTGTACATTTGGTTCTTGAAGGAGTACAGCTGACTGGTCCCCTCCCATCTATGTTCTTGCAGAACCTGACATTCTTGACCAAACTAAGCTTGGCAAACAATTTGCTGCAAGGCCCTCTTCCCAATCTCACAAATCTAATGCACTTAGAATTTGTTTTGATGTCGAGAAATCACTTCTCGGGGTACATACCTTTTGGTTACATTGAACTTCCCAAGTTAACCAATTTGGAGCTGCAAGAAAACGACCTCTCAGGTGAAATTCCACCCTTGGATCAGCAATCTTTGATTGGTTTCAATGTCTCCAACAACAAACTTGAAGGACCCATCCCTGCAACTGGTGTGCTCCAGAGATTTCCAATGAGCTCTTATGCTAACAATTCCGCTTTGTATGGAGATATTCCAGGACTAGTGTTAAGCCCCTGTCCAAACGACGTTCCTACTCCAGCGCCTGCTCCTTCATCAAGAAAGACAGAACAAGGTGCCCTTCAATCATGGAGCATTGCTCTAATTGCAGCAGCAGCCATCCTTGTCCCTCTTTCTGCCATCTTTATATTTCTCTGTTACCACGGAAGAGTTTATCGGAGAAAAACAAAAAAAGGCCGAGACTTGCCAGGTAGCTTAAAAGTTTCAGAGAGGAGGTAGTAGGTTGATTGTATGGTAAATGGTGTTTGATAGAGTTTGTTTTTAATGTTGCGGATGATATGCAGGGGAGGTGAATATAGACGGGAGAGTGAGGGGATCGCATTGGTCGTCAGATGATGATGATGAAGAAGAGATAAGTGTGGAATTGGAGTTCTTGGAGAAGAAGCCCATGTTCGACTTGGACGATTTGCTGCGTGCGGCTGCTGAAGAAATTGGAAGGGGGGAATTGGGGAGGACATACAAAGCAATGCTTGAATGTGGTTCTGTAGTGGCGGTGAAGAGAATAAAGGAAATACAAGTGATGAGCAACAAGGAGTTTGTGCAGCATATGCATCTACTGGGGAATATCTCCAAGCACGAAAACCTGACGGAGATAATATCATTCTACCACTCGAAAGAGGAGAAGCTAATCATATATGAATACGTAGCAGATGGCAGTCTGTACAGCCTGCTCCACGGTTAGTTAGTTAGTATATCTTGCTAGTAAATGATGATTAATTATTAGTGTACGTATATGTTGAAATAATAAATGAATATATGGCAGAGAATAGAAATGGAGAAGCACGGGTGGCATTGGATTGGAAAACAAGAGTGAGGATAATAAAAGAAATAGCAAAGGGGTTGGAGTATCTGCATGAGTGCTTGGTTTGTCATGGAAACCTCAACTCGTCGAATGTTCTAATCAAACAGCAATGCGTAAATGAGCAGCAGCAGCGTATAATTAGGGTTAAGCTGACGGATTATGGAATGGAGGGTGTGGTGCCTGCGCATAAGCTGTGGATAAGAGAAACACCAGAGTTTATAAACAGCAACTGCAGGGAGGGGATGATGATGATGAAGAAGAAGAAGCTGACGAGCAATGCGGGTGATGTCTACTGTTTTGGGATACTCGTATTAGAAATAGTGACGGGCAGACTTCCATATTATTCGAATACTCGTGATAGTACAACAGCAGGAGGAGGAGGAGGAGGCGGGGATTTGTCGGGCTGGGTAAGAGCAGCGGTGAACAATGATTGGTCGACAGATATACTGGACATGGAGATAACTGGAGATCATAATTATGTAGATGATATGTTGAAACTCACAGAGATAGGCCTCCATTGCACCAATTCTTCCCCCCACAAGAGACCTACTATCACCCAAGTCTTGGCTACACTACAACATATTGTTTAATTATTTAATTCATTCATTCTTGTTTTTAATTAAGTTTATACGATTAATTATGTTGTGTACAAGAACAAAAACTCTTAGCTTTCAGAATTCTAGTGGATATTATTATTAGTCACTACTTTTCAATTGACACTTTCCAACTTTTTATGTGAAAAGAAAAACAGAAAATACTTGAAAAGAAAGAAAAACGTAAAAGTATACATGTTTTGGTTGTTTGATCAAACATCGGTGGATTGTTATCTGAGTTTTGGTGTAATTAGATAAGCATCATATCATTCATTCAATATTTCTATATACGCTAAGAATTAATGTGGAAATACAAATATAATATATAATATATAATAATATATGATACATGTACGGGATAGCTACACGAAAATTGAGCAACCACCGTATATATTATATAGATAAATGAAGTCGGAAACTAATACAGAGAGAGAGAGATAGACATTAGATAATAGAGTGAAAAATTGGTGTTTAGCTGATGAGCCAACGCATGCAGTACGTGTCGGAATACATGCATTTCATCTACCAAGTGTCCCTTTTTCTCCTCCTAATTTAAACCACCTCAATCACCTCTCTTTCACCATCATACATCTACCTTCTTCTTTCTTCTTCTTCTTCGATTCTCCGCATATACACACACCCATATATTATATACATCGATTGAGAGAAGTTTTAGTATATTTGTTCTAGTATATATATATATATATATCGCACCTAATTAAGCAAGTTTGATTTCCAGGCCGAAATCAAGAAAGCGCAACCACATACATCCAGTAGCTAGCTAGTGAGTGACCAAATAAATAGAGGATCTGTGATTATTAATATATATAGAGATCGGATCGGATCGGATTGGAGGAAGATGCCTCGCAGGTATGCTTTCGGGAGGGCGGAAGAAGCTACCCATCCTGACTCGGTGAAGGCAACCTTGTCTGAATTCCTTTCCACCTTCATCTTTGTTTTTGCTGGAGAGGGCTCTGTTCTCGCTCTCGGTAATTTATTTATTTATTGATTAATAATCTTCTTCAATTCCATCCGATCCTTATTACTAAATTGTAATGCATGCAGATAAGATGTACACGGACAGGGCACTAAGTGCATCGAGCCTAGTGGTGATAGCTCTGGCACATGCATTTTCTCTGTTTGCTGCAGTGGCTTCCAGCATGAATGTCTCCGGCGGACACATAAATCCAGCTGTCACTTTCGGTGCACTTGTCGGTGGTAGGGTCTCCGTCCTCCGTGCTATTTACTACTGGATTGCTCAGCTCCTCGGCGCTGTTGTTGCTTCTCTCCTCTTAAGGCTCTCAACTGACGGCATGGTAATTACTCATCTTCATTTACCAACACATTAATTACTTAGCTTGCATCAATTATTTATTTCAATTAATTAATCAATTATATATATATATATATATATTATGCAGAGACCTGTGGGATTCTCGGTGGCTGCAGGAGTGGGAGGGCTGAACGCGCTGCTGATGGAGGTGGTGATGACATTCGCGCTTGTGTACACAGTGTACGCAACAGCTATAGATCCCAAGAGAGGAAGCCTTGGTACAATAGCACCGCTTGCAATAGCATTCATAGTGGGCGCTAATGTGCTTGTGGGTGGGCCTTTCGAGGGAGCTGCGATGAACCCAGCAAGAGCTTTTGGGCCGGCACTGGTGGGGTGGAGGTGGAAGAACCATTGGATCTATTGGCTTGGCCCATTTATAGGTGCAGCTTTGGCTGGTATCATTTATGAGTTTGGTGTCATTCAGTCCGAAGCTGCTCCCCACCTTCCTGGCGGACATCACCAGCCTTTGGCTCCAGAAGATTACTAATTCAGACACATACACACACTCTCTTATGTTATGTGCCTGCGTCAATAAAATAATGAGTACTCATGAATACTTGTTTTGTGTTGTAATAATAATAATGTTGAACCAACTTATAAATTAGCTTCCTCCTCCTCCTGCTGTGTGTGTGTGTGTTTTTTTGTATTCGAGGATGTATTTTAATTTCGTTGCCCAAGTACATTTGAAGAATACATTCGCTGATTATACTGATTTTGATTGATTCTCATACCGTAGTATCAACTATCCATGCTTCCATTTTGGGTATATATCATGATGATGAATATTATAATTATTATTGGTAAAGAACGTCAACTTGGATTCGAATTGTAAAATAACTACTGAAGAGTTATTTAGGGACCTTGGTGGATATATTGAAATAAATTATGTGAAAATAAGAGTTTTCTACGAACTTACTTATAATTGAAGAGTTATTTAGGGACCTTGGTGGATATATTGAAATAAATTATGTGAAAATAAGAGTTTTCTACGAACTCAAATGTGTAATGAACTGTCTCAGTCTCAAATTAATTCAAATTAATTCAATTTTAGGCAAGTTTTAGAAAATTAATATCAAATTATAGATAAATCGGATTAGGATTCCGTGAATAGGGTTGTTTCTAAAATTACGAGATCTACTAGAATCAGAATCTAACTATTTTTGGTAATTTTTAGTATTTTCTTGGTTTAATTAGGGTTTTCAGTTTTTTTAGTATAAATAGCTGCCTTAGGATTTTATTTTGAGATTTTTTTTAATTTTAATAAAATATTTAGAGTTTTCTCTATTTTTCTGGTGGATTATAGAGTTTTCGGTGGATTCTGAATGTTATTTCGTTCAATAAGATTAATTCATAGAAATTAATTCTTTATCGTGATTCCGTTATGCGTCAATTGTCATACAGTAGCGAGGTTTTTCCTGATCAGATGGTGAAAGGTGTGAAACATGGAGACAACAACTACGTTGGCGATGACCGCGGGGTTAAGAAATTGCAAAATTTGCGGTTGGTGGGCGTGGGATTTGCCCTTGACAACAACAACAGAATGACTGAATCTAACATAATGATTGCCAACGGTGTAGCCCGAGGTGTATATATTAGACACAATTATCATGGACCTGTTCAATTTCAATCAATGTATGACGACTATTCAAAGGGGAGCGAAAACTCTGAGTATGAAGAAAACCCGTCTATAAGGAGGCAAAAGGATCGTGATAAATATCGGGTAAGAACTGAAATTACTTCTTTTAGTGGAAATTTTCTTGAAGTTGAGGATTTTATTGATTGGGTATCAGATGTCGAAAGGTATTTTGAATTGATGGATATTTTGCCGAATAAGATGGTAAAATTGGTGAGGTGTGAGTTAAAGGGTAGTGCAGCCGCATGGTGGGATGGGATATAGTGAGAGGGCTAGACAAGAAAAAGTTCCAATCCAATCATGGAGGAGGATGAGAAAAATGTTGATGGATCGTTTTTTACCCCTATGACTTATGAACAACGTCTATTTCAATTATATCGTAATTGTTCGCAAGGGAGTAGATCTGTTAACAAGTATACTGCTGAGTTTGTGAGACTTGCAAACTCAAATAACCTGCAAGAATCCGAAAGTAAGAAAATTTCACAGTACTTGGCATGATTGAATATTTCAATACGTCTTAGGATGGGGTGGTGTACATTCTACACCCTTGAAGAGGCTCAAGAGTTAGCATGGAGGGAGGAATATTATCAGTGAAATAGTTTTTCTAGAAAAATCGAAGATGTTCCACCCGTTGTCAAAGTTAAGAAGGTACAAGATACTTCGTTCGTTATTCAAGCACCCAGTTAGGTGGAGGATCACGGCGTAGGAATTAATGAAGTTGAAGACAAAATTGTTGATGCGAAAGTTAAAATTAGCGTAGCTATGATAAACGATGATATTAACGAAATCAAGGTTCAGGTCGACGAAGTTGAAGGGACATCAACGAGCTTGAAGCGAGCATCAACAAAGTTGAAGAGAGCGACCATAGAGTAGAAGACAATGTTAGCAAGCTTGAAGAAGAAGTCGACGAGGTTAAAGAGGGTGTTAAAAGTAAATTTGAGGAAGAGTTTGAAGTTGCAGAATTTGTTCAAGAAGATCAGAAGGTGCACGAGAAGAGAAAGAAAGTGAATTGCGTTGAGGTATATGATCTAATTGTAGATAGAGTTTGTGGTGAAGTTCTTGTATCGGAGAAATTGGTGAAGTCATTGGGGTTTTCGATTAAGAAGCCAATTTTTCTAACGCCTCGTTTGGAAGAAGATTTTGTAAGCTAGATTTTTGAGCCGGGAAGATCTGTGGAGCACTTGAAGTTGTTTGCAAAGAAATATGCATCGCTATATATTGATCATAGCTCGAGGTCGAGCTCTTTTGAAGAAAAGGAGATTGATAAGGAACGTCAAATTGGATTCGAATTGCAAAATAACTATTTAATTCGGAGAAGAGTTATTAATAGGCATTGGTGGAAATATCGAAAAAAAAAAATGAAAAATAAGGGTTTTCAATGAACTCAAGTTGTATTTGAGAATGAAACGAACTCTATCTCAAGTGAAACGGTGCAAGGAACAAAAATCATGAGCAAATCTCACGAATCACGTCAAATTTCAGCAAAAACTCCTAAAAGTTCGTTTTTGCTATTTTAGGCAAGTTTTAGAAAATTAATATCAAATCATAGAAAAATCGTATTAGGATTCCATAAATTGGGTTGTTCCCAAAATTACGAGATCTACTAGAATCAGGATCTGACTCGTTTTTGCCGTTTTTGGTAATTTTTAGTATTTTCTTAATTTAATTAGGGTTTTCAGTTTTTTTTAGTATAAATAGCTGCCTTAGGACTTTATTTTGAAAAGAATTTCGAAATTTAATAAAATTTTTAGAGTTTTATCTATTTCCTGGTGGATTCCAGAGTTTTTGGTGGATTTCGAATGTTATTTTGTTCTATAGGATTAATTCGTACACATTAATTCTTTACCGTGGTTCAGTTCTGCATCACTTGGAAATCCAAACAGGAATGGGATTCTAATAGATGTATTAATTCGAATGTTATTTTGTTGGGCAAATGGCAAATAGGCCCATGACCAGAACACTTAATTAAAAGAGAGACATCTAACTTTTTTGTTTTTCAAATAAATCCAGCCCATTCAAACTTATTTGCAAATAAGGAAAATCCTTTTATATATACCAAAATTACCCTCAATTCATTGAAACTCAATTCAACTCCAATTTCATGATTTACACCCCAATTTAGCCAAATTTCACCAATTAACTAATTTTTGAAATTTTTTTTTCCGGTAGGTTAACCGCCGTTGACCGCCAGGTCTCTAGCGTTGACTTTTTTTTTTTTTTTTTATAATTTTTTTTCTTAAAAAAAAACATTTTAATTAATATTACTGTCTTGGCTGCTAAACTACTGTCTCCAGCAGTTATTTATCTGTCGAAGACAGTAATTTAACTGTTAATTGACTTTTTCTTTTTTTTTCTTCAAAAATATTTTAATTAATATTACTGTCGTGGCTGCTAAATTACTGTCTCCAGCAGCTATTTAAATGTCGGAGACGGTAATTTAATAGTTAATTATATTTGTTTTCTTTAAATATTTTAATTAATATTACTGTATTTGTTGTTAAATGACTGTCTCCAACAGTTATTTAAGTGTCGGATTAATTGATTTTTTTTTTAATTTTTTTTTAATTAATATTTACTGTTTTGGCTGCTAAATTACTGCCTCCAGCAGTTATTTAACTGTCGGAGACAGTAATTTAAATGTTAATTGACTTTTTTTTTCTTAAAAAAAATTATTTTAACTAATATTACTGTTTTGCCTGCTAAATTAATGTCTCCAACAGTAATTTAACTGTCTGAGACAGTAATATTACTGTATTAATTAATTTTATTGTCTTGGCCTGCATTTTTGATGTGCTCAATCGAAATATTATTGTCTCCGACCGTATTACTACTGTCTCATGCAATAATATTACTGTTTGGGACAATAATATTAATAATATTACATTCAGGAAAATAATATTCATAATATTATTGTCCCAAACAGTAATATTACTGTCCCAAACAGTAATATTACTGTATGAGACAGTAATTTAGCAGCCAAGACAGTAATATTAATTAAAATATTTTTTATGGGTTTCGGGTTTTCGAAAAAGAAAAAAAAAAAAGTCAACGCTGGAGACCGGCGGTCAACGGTGGTTGATCGGTCGAAAAAAATTTTAGAAAAAAAAAAAAATCAACGCCAGAATCTTGCCGGAAAAAACAAATTTCAGAAAAAAAAAATATTTTTTCAACAAATTATTAAAATGGGTGTTAATGTGATATATTTGTTTGAATCCGGGGTCAATGTGTAATATTAAAGAAGTTATAGCATAATGGATGGAATTAACGAAAAATATATAATGGATGGTATTTTTGACTAAAGACATGGGGATGTGTGTATTTAAAAGACTGTTTTTTTTTTTTTGTATCAATATGCATTTAAGTCCCTTGAGATGGACCTTTTTGTCATTCGCCTTATTTTGTTTGTTTTCATAGAGCTTTTATTAGAACTATGGGCCCAGCCCAGTCCTGATCATTTACCATTAGAATCAAACGAGCTAGGTACGTAGCGTAGGGACTCATCGCCATAACGGGCTTCATTTACAAACTCATTTTATTATATTATTCCGCCCAAGTCATCGGAATATTCATAACTTGTGTGCATGTGTACGGTACTAATTATGTAATTAATTCTTAATGGATATACAATATATATCAAGATGATGGATCCATGATCCATCATAAAAGCAATTAATTAGACCACCGATTGAAATGAAAAACGTAGTCAACAACCACGCATATTGTGAATATGTACTTATTACAACTTATATATATATATGTGTAGTACGTAAGTACGTACTCACTTGGACTATAATTAATTATAAATGTGAATATTACTCTAACTTAACAATTTCTTTTAGACATACATGAGCTACAAAGTCATGTGTAGTGTGTAGTACTACGTACATATATTCTGATCAGTGAGGTCACTAGCTTGTCTTGTGTATCCACCGATCAATACGCTAGAAAAAAAAAGAAAAAAAAGAAAAAGAAGAAGAAAAAAAGGAATTAAATATGATCTCTTAACCTGCTTTAATTTGGACGACTTTAGATTTTGTTCTTAAACGGACAAGTCAAACCGCTTGACTTATTGACATTCAATCGTTGTCATTTCTATCTATTCATCATATATCAATGCTAATAATATGCTTACTACCATCATTTCCATTCATGTAATACTTACTCCTACAATACTACAAGTACTGTTACTTATACAATTTAATTAACTTAATTGAGTAGCTAGTGTTTTCTGCATGCATAATATTATATGTATGTATGTTTAATTTGTGATAAATTAAAGTTGTAACTAATACAATGAAGAATGAATTGATAAGATTTGGCAGCTTATTAAAATTGTATGCATGGGTACTTACTGTTAGTGGGATGACCAAAGAATTGAGGCTAAATTTGGGTGGCATCGAACTTTGGCCTTAATTAAAGGAAACGGCACACATACGTACTACTCCTGCTTTACCAATTAGTGTCCTTTCTGGTGAGCAGATATATCATTGCTGCACGGAAACTATGTAGTAAATTAAAGAATTAAAAATTTCTTTCTTTCTTTTTTATTTATTACTTTAATAAATAATATAATGCCAAACATATGATGATGAGCGCAATTTAGGAAAATATATAAAGAGTCAATACTAATGACGTTACGTACCAGCAACCGAATTAAAAGAAGCAGTGCAAAATTAGTACTCTATTTCCTCTCATTTCTCTCTCTCTCTCTCTCTCTCTCTCTCTCTCTCTCTCTCTCTCTCTGCCTCTCTGTCTTTGGATTGAAAAAAAAAAGAGAAAAAAAAAAAATTAAATTGTATTTAATGGATGCAATATGAAATGGGGAATGGGTCAAAGTCACGTGCGATGTGTGTGTAGCAATCTGCAATTATTTCATATTCTCTAATAGTTAATACATTTTTTTGGAAATCCCAAATAAAGACAATGATGCTGCTGTAAGAGGGAAGACTTGTTATAATTCATCATCATCATCATCATCATCATCATATAATTCATTAATTAATTTTTTAATTGATCCTAGTACATACATGTATCAATCGTCTGTTAATAATAGTAGCTAGTAGTGTAAACATGTTTGCCTTGATATACACGTTGTCTTCCACTAGTCCACCTTTACAGTCACTCACTCACTCGTTTACATTATCACTCTGCCTATATATACCTCTCTCTCTCTCTCTCTCTCTCATATACTCTCACTCATCCCATTATATTCTTGTATTCAATCCCACTTTATTATAATTTATATCATACAGTTATATATGGCTGGAATAATTACAATACATTCTTCCAAATACGGCCTACTACATCTACTACTAATTGTGGCATTAATCTGGTTCAATGGAACTCCAGCATCTGCTAGACATCCCAAGTTGAATCACCACCACCACCATGTTCCTAAAAAGTTCTCCGAAAATGGCCTTGGCCAAACTCCACAGATGGGGTAATTATTTAATTAAGGACCACTATGATTATCGATATAATATTTTTTTTAATTTTTCATCTAATACTCTTTGTGTGGTACGGTATCACTCCCTACAGATGGAACAGCTGGAATCATTTCCAATGTAATATTGAAGAGAAGTTGATTAGGGAAACAGGTGAGTGAGTAAGAGTAAGAGTAATCATACATACATACATACATACATACATACATACATACATTATTATTTATGTTTATGTGGTAATTAAGAACATATAATTTAAATGATATTTGTTGTTTTATTTGTGCAACAGCTGATGCAATGGTATCAACTGGGCTTTCTGCACTTGGATATGAATACATAAACCTTGGTACATAACTTCTTTATCATCACTTTCATTTCTTGATTTTGCTTGCCTCTCTTTCTTTCTTTCTAAATTCTGTTTTCTTGTTTTCTTGTTTTCACCTTCTCAGATGATTGCTGGGCAGAACTAAACAGAGACTCTCAGGTGTGTATATCATATATTTATATATAGAGACACACACACATATAAGCGGCCTTCTTTCTCAGACGTTATTTACTTTTTGATGTTTCTTTTTTTGACAAATAATTATCCATGAATATGTGACGCAGGGGAATTTCGTAGCAAAAGCCTCTACATTTCCTTCAGGAATCAAAGCACTGGCAGATTATGTTCATGGAAAAGGATTAAAACTTGGGATCTACTCTAGTGCTGGGTAATTAATTACATTATATTATGCCTACCCTCACTTTTAATTAATGTACATTAATTAATTTTGTAGTTATCTTCTGATTAAAATTGTTGTTGGTAATTTGCAGAACTCAGACATGTAGTAATCAAATGCCTGGATCTTTAGGATATGAAGAACAAGATGCAAAAACTTTTGCTTCATGGGTACGCACGCTTATGGATTCTCGAGATTACCTACATTTTTACTTTTGGACATATATCAGTTTATAGTAAATTTTATTTTTCAAATCAAAACAGGGGATTGATTACTTGAAGTATGACAACTGTAACAACAATAATATCAGCCCAAAGGAAAGGTATAATATTATTTGAACTTGTGCATGCTAACTAAATTGATTTGGACTGTAATCATTTATTTGGTTGGTGAACAAGGTATCCTGTAATGGGAAAGGCTTTACTGAATTCTGGGAGGTCAATCTTTTATTCTCTGTGTGAATGGTGAGTTATTATTGTTTCAATATTAATAGCAATCAATCATAATTCATAATCATGATGAACACTAAAACATTCTCTATCGTTACTCATTGCTTATTGTGAAAATAACTCAAAATATTCATCTTCCAAATTTGATAGGGGACAAGAAGATCCTGCCACTTGGGCCAAGTCTGTTGGGAACAGTTGGCGAACAACTGGAGACATTGTTGATAACTGGGACAGGTGAAAGCAAACATTACTTACACCTTCAAAAACTATATATATACATATTCTTCATTGTGTGTATTTCACAAGTCTGATTTCTTGCATTTTACTCTTCAATTTAATACCTTTGCAGCATGACTTCTCGGGCAGATATAAACGATCAATGGGCATCCTACGCTGGCCCGGGTGGATGGAATGGTCAGATTCTATTTGATCATCTTCATATCATCAAAATTTTAAATTTGGAATAACGAGTTAAAAGAAAGAAAAAATAAAATAAAAGGATTGATAACAGAATTAGCCATTTGGTGTTTTGCCTTGTTAACAAAATTAAATTGTTAATCTAATCTTATGACTCAATTTTGCGATGATTATGGTAGATCCTGACATGCTGGAAGTTGGAAATGGTGGGATGACAACGGAAGAATACCGGTCACATTTCAGCATATGGGCATTAGTGAAAGTAAGTGATATAGTAGTAGAGTTGATAAGTGAATTTTTTTTTTCCAGGTTGAGTCATGACTACTCTAACATGCATGCATTATAAATGTTTTCATGTGTGGGGAATCAGGCTCCTCTGATAATCGGGTGCGATATTCGGTCAATGGACAAAACGACACTGGCACTACTAAGCAATAAGGAAGTTATTGCGGTCAACCAGGGTAAGCAAATTCAAGATTGAGCAAAACACTAGCTAATAGAATACAGTTGGACCAATATAATTCATCCTGACCTTGTTTGCTGTGGATAACAGATAAACTTGGTATTCAAGGGAAAAAGATTAAGAAAGATGGAGACTTGGAGGTAACACTTGCTGCTGAAACTAATTCAATTCAATATTATTTAGCATATTTATTACATGTATTATTAATATGGGTGGGCAGGTGTGGGGAGGAGCCCTTAGTGAGAATAGAGTTGCTCTAGTTTTATGGAACAGAGGATCTTCACAAGCGACTATCACCGCTTACTGGTCAGATTTAGGGCTTAATTCAACAACAGTGGCCGATGCAAGAGACTTATGGGCGGTAAGAGCTGAAGGAAATCCACACACACACACACACACACACACCAAGGATTAATACCTTAATTACTACTAATACTCAATTCTAATCTCTATGAGTTTGTGCAGCATTCGACCCAAGCATCAGTACAAGGACAAATCTCGGCTACTGTAGCTTCCCATGATTGCAAAATGTATGTCCTGTCTCCAAAGTGACAAATGTTGAGCTACTTACTCAGTCGTTATACGCATTACTTGTGATGGCTGATATTATATCTAAGTTGTGATGAAAAAATCTTATCAAATAGATTATTATTATTATTATTATTATTATTATTATTATTATTATTATTATATTCTCTTCTTCCATGACTAACTTATCCTAACCAACTTACCAAAATGGCATACATTTCATGTGTTGTGTGGGGTGGGTTGATTATGTCTGGAGCAATATCACGTTTTATTTTGAAACTTCTCTTCGCCCACACCAAAATGAATTTGTCATCTTGTAATAACATTCCAATCATCTAAATCTGAGAAAATACACTCTCTATCATAATGCTTGTAAACACCCAAGTCTTTTTATAGTGCCATTTTTTTTGTAATATAAATTTTGTACATCTGGATCTTCTCTTGACCCAAAATGAATCCCCTATCCTAAAACAAATACCAGGAATATTCCTTAAAACAAATTAACCAGAGAGTTGTAGACACTCTACCATCAAGTAAGGTAATTGGAATGTTATTTACTGCAAATACATACATCATTATTATCATGGTCCCCTCATCCTCTCGACAAAACTTCTTCCCTTTTCTTCAATGGTTCGCCTCTTCACATCAAGCTTTTCTCCCACTTTCTTTCCCAAACCACGCATACGTTCTCTTGTACCTATTCTTCTTGATCTCGTCTCATCATCTTCTCCATTATAATTTTGTCCCTCTGTAAAGACCCTTGATGGAGAATGCCACCAAATATCCTGTTTATTATTATTATCCTCTGAGCTTCTTGAGCCAAATTCTTGCATTTTATCCTTGTCCAATAAAGGGGCTCCAAGTTCTTGGAAAGAGCTGCTCTTCGATGTTGAATCAACTATGGAACTTGATGAAGATGCAGAGCGGTCCAAGGATTCACATGCTACTTCTGGTATACAACCACCACGGTTGACTTCTGACTTGGTGGGATTTCTAAGATTTTCTTCAATAGCATGTGTTACTTCCACTGGTTGGAATGAAGGGGCTTCTCGTTTTGTACTAGTACTAACAGAATCTTGTCGTTTTGTACTAGCACTAACAGAATCTTGATCAATTTTATACCACATGAATGGAGCAGCTTTTCTAGGTACCCAGTCATCTTTCTCCGCCAACATCCAAGGTATGCCGACACTCTCACTGTTCGGGAGCACCAAAGTGTCACGAATTCCCGCCTGAAACAAAGATTGTGGAGAATTCTAAAACCTGAAGATAATGAACTCTCTTATCGACAGCAAGTTAATTCCATAAAAGCAAAACGCCAGCCTAAAATACAATCTGATCCTAAGGGAAGTTGAAAGTTCAGAAAAATGCACAAATTCTACTGGGAAAATAATTGCAATTCATGAACCTATATCCATATCCACAACTAGTTCAGATAAATTTTCATACAAATGGTACATTTTTTTTAACAATTTGGTGGTTAGAGATACAAAATCAAGCACCGGTCAACTATTTTATCAAGAATATAAATCCTAGACTAATCACATGTCACACTAGCTCAGTGATCTTTGTTTGCACTGCATCGTCCAAGTCATGAAATAAATGCTTATATATTAGTTCGAGGATACTAGGGAGTCGAGATTTCAGTTCATGGGATACACAACCAATTTAGTAGTCCAAAGAACCATAATTTAGGTTCAATCACTTACTCAACTTGTTATAATAATAGAGATACAATGGTCAGTCTATCCAGCAATTTGGCATATAGGTAGAATTTTCGTTTAATTTTATCTTTGGGGAGGGAGGGAGGGTCTTCAATTTCATTTCAGAAAATGACACCAACTGTCCCTGCACCCAGTATACATGATATTATAGAGGGATAGAAGGATAGAGTTGAAGTTGGACACATAGTTACATAAAATGTGTTCGGGTATTATTACCACCACCACCATGATTCAGGTTAAATACGGAATAAATCGGGGATTAATAATTCGTTAAAGATCTTATAATTGGCTTTCTAGGATCTACAACTCAAGGGTTAAGATTTTCTCGGCCTTCACCAACCCAGTGAATTTGGAACATGAAGAAATTATGGCAATTGGTATGTTCAATGCAAATATATCATTCAAGTACATTCTACTGAAAAAAAATGTTCATTATACTGAAGAAAGTAAGTGTGTGTGATATAGGTAAAGGATCTAACCTTGATTCGACTGATCAGGAACAAAGCAAGATGCCCATTTGTAATTTTGTGGTCCCCAACAAAAGATTCCAAATCAAACTGAATATCAGGCATAGAGGTAAAGCCAAACCATATTTGATCTGAAGGTGGTGGCTTCATGCACAACCTAATTGTTCCAGAAAGAGAAGAAATCCTTATCCCCAATGAGAGACCAACCTTCAATAAGTGAAGAACAGTCAGGTTAGAAAAATACAGAGTTTTCCCCAATTTGGTTGCACTTCATTTATTATGGGTTCTTCAGAAATCGATTTTCAACACCCACAAAAAAAAAAACGTTTATCATGTAGTTCATCACTGTCAATAGCTTTCTTAACTATTATGGTGTTATTTATTATTCACTATATCATACATGTCCATTAGTATCCAGATTTCGGTCTAATGCTTGTGTTTTACCTTTATAAGAACTCACCCAATATCACTCTAACCTTCAATAGCTATATAGACTTTGTTAAAAAACTTTTGCTGGTTGCATGATCTGTTCCAGATTCATAGACAAATAGCGCATGGTTTTTAAAACTTTGCAGCAACTGATTAAATGCATAGGAAGAAAACTTTGCATTGTTGAACTAAAACACCTTATCTGCAGCCTACTTATTTGATGCTTCTTAAGACCTTATTTGAGACTGGACGGAATATATCGAAAAAAAGAAACAAAAGGAAAGAAAACTACGGAAAATCATATAACCTGTTTAAAAAGAAATTTGATAATCACTAACAAGCACAAGATGTGAATTTCCATCCCATGTAATGACTTTAAAAGCAAACTTACAGAGGCAGGTAACTTAAGAAGTGAATACACAACAATAATGAGCTAGACAAGATAAAATGTATTCACAAACCTGTGACACCTGTTTCTTGATAGAATGTAATATAGACTTCCATCTCGACCCTTGAGACGATGCATTTGCCGTGCTTTTCAAAATTTCAGTCTCATCTGCACAGTAACAAAGTTGAGAAAAGCTGCGAATGATTTAGAGAGGTTAATGAATTTCTCAGTGAGATACAAGACATCGGATACTAGAGTGTAAAAGAACATTCAAAGAAAATTGAACAAAATGAAATGACCAAGTAAAACCCCTTCATCACTAAATCATAATATTTATCTCTCCTAGAACCCTGGTTCCAGGAAAAGCACTTGGTTTGAAGAAGGAAGGATCGTCTTTTACTTCAAACAGAGGACGGTAGACATTCTTCAAATGATAAAATAATACCATACAATCATTGCAATCACATTTCAATTTCATAACATTTTTTTTGTATCACAACAAACTTATACTCTACAATGCTAGTCCATGTTCTATTGCAACTGTTAATTTATTTATAAAAAGAAATGGACCTTCAATAAATTTTGATAACCAAAATACCAAATGTAACCCAGTAGAAAGTCAATGTTATCATGACGGGACATGCGTTATGACATTGAATTGTGCTGTAAGAAGCTATATATAAACATTGACGATGACAGAGAAACTTAAATGTTCATTATTACACACATCCAAACTAATATCTTACCCATTAAACGCATTAATCTTTAGTACTTTTCGAGTAAGAGATTTAGTAAAAAAAAAAAAAAAAAAAACATGTCTTGAGCATGAATTTTATAGAGTACAGCATGATAGTACATCGGTAAAAGTGGATAAGGAATTAAGTCAAATGTTCAGTTTCACACCTGTGTCGTTATATCCTGCATCTTTTTGTTTTGTGTCACTGGTTATATCTTCAGAAAGATTCAATTGTTTGCCAAGATACTCAAAACTTTCCAGCAAATCAGAGGTGACCTCATTATCAGTGTTCACTTGGAAACGTGTTTCCTCTCCTTCAAATTCTAATTCTCGAATTTCAAGCCTTGTTTCAAAGTTCAGGAGCATGCCACCTAAATATTCCACGTCAATTTCCAAGGACCATACCTCATTCATATCCGAGGGAAGGACCCTTGCTGCAAGGATGCGTGGAGGAATAGTACCAGGATCCACAGCTGTACATGTGACTTCACCAATGTAATTCGGGATTCGTATATTGGATAATGCTCTCTATTGCAATACAAATACAGAACATAGTTGGTATATATCAAACACAGTTTACACATCAAATTAGAAATCACAATCTTAAATGTAACATCGTTTCAGATAGCCCCATACAGGGATCCTATTTTAATATATTCTTTAAGACTTACATAAACAAAAAAGCCAATGAGAACTCATTATAAATGCCTTTATTTTATACCAATCTGTAACTTTTCTTCTTGAGCTGCTTTTAGTAAAAGACTTTTAATAAAGAATAATATTTTTTTACAGCTGGGCAGCTTGAACTGTGAGTTCATTTAATTACTAAGGCAGGCAAATGTACATTGAAAACCGAAATTGTAGTGAATCTTACAGAGGTGGGCAAATGTACATTCAAATTTTACTCGCACGTATATGACTTCATACATTTTCAGTTTCTCTATTTTTGGCTAACATTTTTACCATAATTTTTAACGAAAAATCGTACTGTACTCTTATTCGTATTAAATGACAAATCTTTATCATCTTGTAACAAAGTTATTTCATTTGCGATTTAAAGTTAGCTATAGATGATGCATCATGTAAACATCTAACAGGTAGGATAATGGGAGTGAGAATAAATACATCACAAACCTGAATCCGACTATGTAAGGAACTCATTATCTGAGGATTATTCTTGACATCAAAGAATAGCCGCGATATTAATAAATTCAAGCACAGGGTTCCTTCGTCCAAATTATTGTGGTTGGAGTCTGATTCAGATAAGCCAGGCTCAGAAGAAGTGGAAATGGATGGCCCCATGCTAGTGTCGTCAAAAGTGTTAGGAAATTTCCCTTTCGTGTCCATTAAGTCTTGAAATGAATGGGATTTTTCACTTATTTTTCTTTCTTCACGGCCTGAAACTGAAATCCCGCTTGCTTTATAGTCTAGTCCACTCTTAGAAGCCTTTTTAGTAAGCTTCTTTAGGAATTGACGAACCTTTGACGATGGATTATCAAGCTTAACTGACTTATCATTTGATACAGAACTTTGACCTGCAGAAGGCTTCATGAATGAAGGATATCCTGCATTTAGTGATGCCAGGTAATAGTGAAACTCCAGACTTAGTTTGGAGAACCAGGTAATTTTTTCCTCATCATCGTATGAAGCAAGACGAAGGGCTTTACACCAGGATTCCTTCTCCCAAGATGTCTCAAGATATATATAAATAATGTTAGATCCTTTATATATGGCTAATTTTTTGCTCTCAACTTTGATGGGATACTTCTTGGCCCTGATATCATGAAAGAGAAGAAATTTAAGTTGGGCCTTGTATATAATTGCGAGATAATATTATTTGAAAGTTACCATTTTCTCGATGACAAGCTTGTGGCAGAAACAGCAACAACTGTGCAGCCCTTAAGTGAAATTTCCACAGACGAATCATCTGACTCCATTAGGATAAGATGTTGATCTCGAATTCTAGCATATTTCCGGATAGGTGTAACCTCCACGAAATCTTTTCTCTTCTTTTGTTCTGTTGTCTTTTTGTCCTGAAGCCCAGATTTTGGAACTTTATCTGGTTGAAGAACCCATAGAGCCCCCTAACCACAAAATAGGATATTTGAGAAATAAGAGCAGATGGATTGACTACAACTGTAAAGAAAATAATAATTTTTAAATGATAAAATTTCTGTTAAGAACAGAGGCTAGGTACTAGGACAAGAAATGAGAACCATCCTCTTATACCATAGGGATATACTAAAATAGGTACAGAGGGAAAAAATACAGGATAAAAATCACCATTGCTCTTCATGGAAAATACAGCGAACAGAAGAATGATGAAGAGGAGGGCTAAAGAGTTCTAACATTTGAAACTGAAATAGTTTCACAAATTTGAAGTCATCATCAAACAGGGTATATATTGTTGGCTGGATAAAAACAACATGTGGAGATAAAACCGACGTAGTAGATAACAGTGTATACAATCATAATACCAGATAAGTGTCACAAAAATGAGATCAAGGATAATCGAGAGGAGTGTAAATGAGATGAGGATACCTGCTTATCCGACAAGGAGGGGTTGTGGTCAACAGGAAAAGAAACGGAGGGCGTAGTATTGGATTTAGTCTCTTCCCTTTTGACTTTTAGATTTAAACGGCGAATCAAAATCCACAGTCCGGCGACCTCCAAAGCAACAACAGTTAGGGCCCCAATTACGAATGCTAACACCAAAAGCAGCGCCATACTTGCATCAACAACGCTCGCTCGCTCGCTCGTCGATCACAATCAGTGTCAATTTTTGTGCGAATGAATTGCATGCGGATTCCGATTTTATGACCTGCAATTCATTGATTCATGATATTCGGGAATTTAATCCTTGATAAAAGCGCGTCTCATCTTTCAGCTTGGAACGTTTCTGTCTCACAATTTGGATAAATTATTATTTAGGAGAAAATACCAAAATGTCCTAATTAAAAAAATCCTAAATTATTTATCCCAAAAATACCCTAATAAATATTCCTCCATCCAAATCATCATATACTCCAAAAGATATTTTCCAAGGAATAAATTACCCTTCACTAAATATAATTTGTTTGATTAAATAGAATATAACTAAATATATTTACAATAACTAGTTTCTTATAATTGGACATCATCAACGTAACCCCCTCATATTATAGTATAAAAAGAACAACACTATGTCCCCCATATTATAATTTGAGTAATAGTATTTTTTGGTACAAATTTGAAGAGGTATGTACGATACATACATACGTGAAAATGAAATTGAGTCAAAAAGTAGTACAAGAGAATTAAGTGGAATTTCGTAAATGAATACAACTTATATATATAAACACATATCTATAGGAGATGTTTGATGTAATCTAACATACAAAAAACGAGGTAACTTTGTAACGTGTCCTTTCATTGGTTTGTATTAATAATAATATTACTAATATATTGGAAAATTTAATATACCAGCTGGTTTTGTAAATTAAAGATAAATATGAATTATAATAGACGGATAAATTAGTAAATTTTTGAAAATATATAATTTGAATATTTGATTTAGGTAATGAAGTAAAAAAAATGGTTGAAAAAAGATATAGAGAGTGGGGGATGGGGTGAGTGATGGAGGATACGTATGAAACAGAAGAAGATGATGATGATGATGGATGGCTAACAAATTGAAGTGCCAACCCAACCTCCTCCTCCTCTCTACTGCAAGTCTGCAACCCTCTTAATGTTTAAATTAATTGTACATTAAATGCTTCTACCAACATCTACCTGTACATATTTAATGACCCCTCACCCCCACCCTCTCCTCTATAATGGTGGTGTTTTATTGGATTATTACTTTGAGTTTTTATTCTACATGTTTTATACCTTTGGGTGCATATATCTGCTGCCGCAGCTTTTGAAGATCAACCAGAGACAGCAACAAACCATTTCTATACCTGCGATGATCATTAGTATTTTGCGTGCGTGGGTGGTTTTGTACAATAACAACCTCTCCTGATGCTGCTCCTACTGCCCAGTCAAAGTCAAGCTCACAACATCTGCGTGTTTATCATACACAATCCATTTTTTTGGGCTTGTTATGTAGCAGCATAAGTTTCTTTCTTTCTTTCTGAATATATATACAATATACACACACATAATCCAAGATGAAGAACAGCTCCTCCTCCTCCTCATCATCAGCTGCTGCTGCTGCTGCTGAGGTTGTAATGGAGATCGAGGCTAACAAGCCATCTGTCAATAACGGTCTTGTAGTTGTAGGAGGTCTCAGCCCTTTGAGTGAGAGCCTTTGGAAGGAGAAAACCAATACAGAGTTTGTGGGTGATGTTTCTGCCAGGCTTGCTTGGAAGGATCTAACCGTGGTTGTCACTCTCAGCAATGGAGACACCCAAAATGTTTTGGAGAAGCTTTCTGGTTATGCCGAGCCTGGTTCCTTCACTGCACTCATGGGCCCTTCTGGATCCGGCAAATCTACTCTCCTCGATGCCCTCTCCGGCCGTCTTGCTGCTAATGCCTTCCTCTCCGGCACCATTCTCCTCAACGGCCGCAAGGCCAAACTCTCTTTTGGCACTGCTGTGAGTACTCCTATTCTTTTATTTCTCTGCTTCTCAATTTACCTTAGCTTGTTGAATATTCTCCTCAATTAATTAATTACTCAGGCATATGTTACACAAGATGACAACTTGATCGGCACTCTCACTGTACGTGAAACTATTTCATACTCAGCACGACTGCGTCTTCCTGATAGGATGCCCTGGTCAGACAAACGAGCTCTGGTTGAGAGCACAATCATCGAAATGGGGCTTCAAGATTGCGCAGACACTGTCATAGGAAATTGGCACCTGCGTGGTGTTAGTGGTGGAGAAAGAAGAAGGGTTAGCATTGCACTTGAAATACTCATGAGGCCCAGATTACTTTTCCTTGACGAGCCAACCAGTGGACTCGACAGGTTCTATTTTCTTACCCCATTCCCTCCTCTCTTATTCCACTAAATATACGACTTTTTTTTTGCCTGCTGTATCATGATGTATCTGTAATTCTTAGCTATTGTTTGTTCAATTATATTACTTTTGTTGGTTTCAGTGCATCAGCATTCTTTGTGACACAGACATTGCGTGGGTTGTCCAGAGATGGACGGACTGTCATTGCCTCGATTCACCAGCCTAGCAGTGAAGTTTTTGAGCTCTTTGACAGATTGTATTTACTTTCTGGTGGAAAAACTGTCTACTTTGGTCAAGCCTCTGAAGCATATGAGGCAACACCTCTTTCAAATTCATTTCTCTCTCTCTCTCTTTTTTGTTTTTTTCATTTGAAAGACATTTTATATAATCTTAATTATTACCTGATGAGAGAATATCAATTGGTGCATGCAGTTTTTTGCACAAGCTGGTTTTCCTTGCCCTGCTTTACGAAATCCATCTGATCACTTTCTCCGGTGCATCAACTCTGATTTTGACAAAGTCAAAGCAACACTAAAAGGATCCATGAAAATCCGGGTATTAGATTCTTTCTCTGCAATTAATTTCTACCAAAAGCTTCATATTAGGACACTCAGACACATTTGAGGCATTCAAACTCAGATGATACTAATTTGCAAGTTACATCACGTCAAAGATAGTGCACATATATGCTATAATGTGATCTAGTGTACATGTTTACTTTCTTATAGGTACTTTTATGATAGAACTTAAATATTATGCAGTCAGTGATTAGCAGTGATGTTATAGTTTAATTATGCAGATACTTGGCAGGAAATCTTGAGATAATAATATTTTGAGGAAATATTATATGTATGTGCCAGCACATCTTAGCTGAGACGATTGCATCGAAAGACCTTCATTAAGGAAACAGTAGATTGTGGGTGTTGTGTGTAACTTTCTTGCTTCTAAGGATATGTAGAAGATTGACTATCTAGCAACATTAATCCATGGTTTCTCTAATTACAAAAATGAACAGATGTTGTGTGATATGTATTTTGAATTTGTTTTTACACTTGATATCTTTGATTGACAGACAAACTCATTTATATATATTTTTTCTTTCATTTATTTTTTTCCCCAATCAGTTTGAGTCCAATGACGATCCACTAGAAAAAATAACCACAGCGGAAGCTATTCGGACACTTGTCGGCTCTTACCAGACTTCTCAGTACTGTTTTTCCGCAAAAGAAAAGATTGAAGAGATATCGAGAATAGTGAGTCTAGTTTTTACTTTTCATGTCTGGAAATGAATATTTCATTTGGATCAGTTGAATTACATTCATGACTCTCAAATCTTACGTACAGAAAGGAACTGTGCTGGATTCTGGAGGGAGTCAGGCTAGTTTCTTGATGCAGGCTTTTACCTTAACTATACGCTCCTTCGTTAATATGTCAAGGGACTTTGGGTATTACTGGCTGAGGCTTGTTATCTATATCGTGGTCACTATTTGCATCGGAACCATTTACTTCAATGTTGGAACGGGCTACAATTCCATCTTGGTACGTAATTAATTATGCAATTACTTATATATAGGTCATTGTAACCTGGAAATGAATGATTTAAAAAAACTAAAAAATATATATATTTAATGCAGGCAAGGGGTGCATGTGCATCTTTCGTGTTTGGTTTTGTAACATTTATGTCGATTGGTGGATTTCCTTCATTTGTGGAAGATATGAAGGTATTCCAAAGGGAAAGGCTGAATGGACACTATGGTGTGAGTGCATTTGTGATAAGCAACACATTATCTGCAATGCCGTTTCTGATATTGATAACATTTATATCTGGTACGGTGTGCTACTTCATGGTGAGGCTGCACCCTGGCTTGTCGCATTACATATTCTTTGTATTGTGCCTTTACGCAAGTGTCACCGTTGTTGAGAGCCTTATGATGGCTATAGCCAGTGTTGTCCCTAATTTCCTTATGGGTATCATCATTGGGGCTGGAATCCAGGTATTTAAACAAATTAATCCTTAAAACCAAGTTTGCCTGCAAAATCTACCATTTTGTTTTGAATGAATCACATTTATACAATCCTTTTAACTTGTTATTACAAACAGGGAATATTTATGCTGGTATCTGGCTACTTTCGACTTCCAAATGACATCCCAAAACCTGTCTGGCGATATCCAATGTCATATATAAGTTTCCACTTCTGGGCTCTACAGGTAAAACTTACTAGTGACATGTTACATGCATGTGATGTGTGTATCTACTCTTTCTTTTTTCCATCACAAAGTAAACCATTTTTTCTTTTTATAATTATATATATATATATGTATGTGTGTACAGGGGCAATACCAAAACGATCTGACAGGGTTGATCTTCGACAATCAGACACCGGATCTTCCCAAGGTTCCTGGAGAATACATATTAGAAAATGTGTTCCAGATTGATGTGAATCGATCAAAATGGGTTGATCTGAGTGTTCTATTCAGCATGATTATTGTGTACCGCATCATCTTTTTCATGGTGATCAAAGTTAACGAGGATGTGACACCTTGGGTGCGTGGCTATATTGCAAGACGAAGAATTCAACACAAGAATAATAATGCTAATGTTAATCAGAACAACACTGTTGCTCCATTTGCTCTTACTCAATCTCCTTCCTTGAGGACTTATGTCCAAGATCGTGCTTCTGCTACTGCCAAGAGGCCCTAACAACAGTATCATGTCATATCTGAGCTTCTATATATTATTATTATTAATATAATTAATTCAGACTCTGTCTACTCTCCCACTCTCTGCTTAAATTCGCTGCAACCAATTTATTGTTGTAACTTCATCGTAACATGCCAAATTACTTTTTCTTATATATCCCTAGAGTGTAAAAATTAATTTACAGTTTTTAAAGTTATTGTTTGGTGAATTACGTGCGTCGAACGATTTAATTGCTTTAACTAACATAAATCCGCTTTAATGTTGAAATATGATTTTGAAAATATATATTTCATTATCGTAAGTAGATACGAGATTCAAAAAGCAGTTATTTCATAATTTTTTCATCCTTAAAAATTATTTTCTTGTTTAAAATTATTTTTTGGTAAATTAGGACAATTTTAATTGCTTTAACTAAAATAAACCGCTTTAATTGTGAGAAATAGTTTTCAAAATATCTATCTCGTTATATTTAATAGATACAAGATTCAAAAGGTGGTTAAATAATAAATTTTCCATGGTTAAAAATTATTTTTGTTATTAAAGTTATTATTTGGTGAATTACACGCGTGGGGCGATTTAATTGCTTTGACATACTTTAATGTTGAAAAATGATTTTTAAAATATATATTTCCTTATCGCAAATACATATTTTTTTCATGGTTAAAAAAAACGTAATTCACCAAACAATAACTTTAAAAAGTGGTTAAATCATATTTTTTTCATGGTTAAAAATTATTTTCATGTTTAAATTAATTTTTGGTAAATTATGACGATTTTAATTGCTTTAACTAAGATAAACCCGCTTTAGTTTTGAGAAATACTTTTTAAAATATCTATCTCATTATAGTTAATAGATACAAGATTCAAAAAACAGTTAAATCATAATTTTTCAATGGTTAAAATTTATTTTCGTTTTTAAAGTTATTGTTTGGTGAATTACGTTTGGACGATTTTAATTGTCTTGACTAACATAAACCCGCTTTACTGTTGAAAAATAATTTTTAAAATATATATTTCCTTATCGTAAATAGCTACGAGATTCTAAAAGCGGTTAAATCATAATTTTTTCATGGTTAACAATTATTTTCGTGTTTAAAATTATTTTTTGGTAAATTAGGACGACTTTAATTGCTTTACTAAGATAAACCCACTTTAATTTTGAGAAATAATTTTTAAAATATCTATCTCGTTATATTTAATAGATACAACATTCAAAAAGCGGTTAAATCATAATTTTTCCATGGTTAAAAAATATTTTCGTTTTTAAAAGTTATTGTTTGGTGAATTATGTGCGCCAATTTAGTTGTTTTGACTAACATAAACCCGCTTTAATGTTGACAAATGATTTTTAAAATATATATTTCATTATCTTAAATAGATACGAGATTCTAAAAGAGGTTAAAACATAATTTTTTAATGGTAAAATTATATTTCGGTAAATTAGGACTATTTTAATTGCTTTAACTAAGATAAACCCGTTGTAATTTTGAGAAATAATTTTTCAAATATCTATCTCGTTATATTTAATAGATAAAATATTAAAAAAATGGTTAAATCATAATTTTTCCATGGTTAAAAATAATTTTCGTTTTCAAAGTTATTGTTTGGTGAATTACGTGCGTTGGACGATTTAAATGCTTTAACTAACATAAACCCGCTTTAAAGTTGAAGAGTGATTTTTTAAGCATATATTTCATTATCGTTAATAGATACGAGATTCAAAAAGCGGTTAGATCATCATTTTTCATGGTGCGTTTTTAAAGTTATTATTTGGTGAATTACGTGGGTCGGACGATTTAATTGCTTTGACTAACATAGACCCCCTTTAATGTTGAAAAATAATTTTTAAAATATATATTTCATTGTCGCAAATAGATATGACAAATAAAAAATGTTTTCCATACGAATATTGAGTTAACATGAAGATAAAGGATTGGGAAAAATATAATAATATGACAAACGGTTCTGTACAAATTCACAAGAACAATCATTTCTGTCTACATAAAGACAACAATGATACAAAATTTGTTGCAACAGGACACATGCCATATATCTATCTATACACCGAATATTGTCAATTTTCTCCGTGATGTTAAATTGGTTGGTAAAACATTGAGCCAAGTGCTTGAACTTCATTACCATATAGCAAAGTTCTATTGTGGAGTATTTGGGAACTGATGCTAAATGATATCCATTGGCCAATGATTTTCCAAACAGATTCATTGAAGATGATAAAGAGTTTATATTCACGCATTATCAAATCTTAAACTTCTCCTGTACCAAAAACCAGCCGAGGCCCTCCTGGATTGCAAATGCTCTGATGAATCCAGAAAACAAACGGGGATTATTCACAAACTATTTATTCTTAAAACAAATATATATATATATATATATATATATATATATATATATATATATATATATATATATATATATATATATATATATATATATATATATATATATATATATATATATATCAGATCGGTAACGTAGTCTTAGTCTTAGGTTGTGTAAATGGGGATTTTATTACCTGCAAGCAAGATCAATGGATTCTCTGTCTAAGAGGCCAACTGGACAGCCTCCACGAACCCCATCCTCCAAGATGACAGGGAGTTGGTTTATACCATTTCTATTCATCAGATTCAGTGCATTAAAGAGGCTCATGTTTGGTGTTGCTGTCCACGATACAGAACATCTTCTGCCTTAAGACGAACACAGTTCAGATACTCTAAGCACCTGCAGTATAAAATTCCAAGCATTCAATGACGCCTCGACAATTTCCGAAAAAACTGGTACCGCCCAAGAAAAGAGCAAATTTTGGCACACACATAACTATACATGCAACTTCCTTTTGATTTATGCCCGGATATTCCATTGATTAAAGTTTGAAAACAATTACTGATAAAACAAATTAAGTAAATGATTAGGATTTTTACCTGAAAATTGAACCTTCAGAGAAATCTAAACCCTAGCAAAATAGTGTCAAAAAAAATGGGAGATATATTCTTACGTTTTGAAGAACTATTCCAAATTGAGCACTTATTTTTATTAGACATCAAACTATTTTTACAAGGCACAGGTGTCAAGTAAATAAAACTCAGCCAACAAAAAGAAGAAAAAAAAAAAAGCAGAAGCACACATTTCAGTTAAAAACCCCTCTTATTTGTCACTGCTGAGTGCTGACTCAAACTACACTGCAAATATCAGTGTTATTGACAGTAAATCTACTACAACCATTTACAATCCCCAGTTCTTCAACAAACGAAAAACAAACAAATAAATCACTAAAACGAGATATACACCAAATCAAAAGTCTGCTTGTAATATAATTCAACCCAATATCCAACCAAATCATCACTTCCTTCCCCCAACCATATTTTGATTGCTTTAAATCTCCCATCTGCATTACCCAACACATTAAGATCTTCAAACAATCTATAAGACGGAATAAACGGCCTCTGTCCAACATTGTTTGCAGTAGGAGAACTCAAACCAGAAGTGACATGTGGCACTCCATTATTGGACGACTCAAACGTGGGCCTAGATGTCGGATATGTATAAACGGGACTCTGGTTATTGGTATAATAACCAGGAGTAGCAGCCCAAGGTGGAGGAGGGTACATAGATGTGTACTGATGAAACTGAGGCTGTTGATGTGAAGCATTATTAAATGCTTGTTGTTGTTGTGTTGCATATTGAGGATATTGAAGCTGATTCTGCTGAGGCTCGATTTGTGGTTGAGATTCAAACTGTTGATACTGAGGCTGATGCTGAGGTAGCAGTGGCTGGGGCTGTCACACGGGGCGATGTAGTTGTTGAAGGCTAAACCGTTGTTAACAGGATAGTTTGAGGGAATATTCCCTTGAGTTTGCTGCATTGATGGAGAAGGTGGTTGCTGAGGGGTTTGTTCGGTTAATGTAGGTGTTGATAATGTGATGCTGAGTAGGTCTATCATATCTTGTTCTTTTGTTCGAACCGATGATGTGGGCACATCGACTGGAACTAATGCATTGCTTTCTGTAAGTGCCACGTCAGCACGAACTTTTGAGTGCCTGTATTATCAAGTACAAAGATTAGAATATAATCCGAAACAAATATACCAACACACATGATAAAGAACATAACTTTTTTACCTTCTAGCAAGAAGGGCAAAGTCGTCTTCTTCTTCGTCATCTTCTTCAGGAGCAACATTCTTCTGTTTTTCAGGTAAAACTGGTGCAGACCGTTTATTATTTTCAGAAGGTGGTGCGTTTTGAACAACTGTCGCTTCAGCAGGTTTTGGAGTACTCAAGTCTTGTTTCTCAGATTCTTTGATTGAGATATTATTTCTCACTTGTGCTTGTGGTGGTAATGGAGAACCAGAAGCTATTGCATCGTGTTTAGCAAGCACAAATTTGTAGGCTATCATTGAGTTCAAGACCCTTACCAAGAATTTCTTCATCCCTGTTAAAAAAAGAAAGAAAGAAAGAAATTATATAAAAAAATTAGAAATATGTAGTAATGTAAATATTTCGATGTAAATTATTAAAGCATGGCTCACCCTGTTGTTGCCAACAACTGAACCAACTTCTTTTGATTGGCACGGCATTGCTCAACTAGGTCAACGATCACTTCATCTTTAACAGCCTACAATGAAAATATAAGTACGGATATTTAGAATATTTGCAAGTATTTTTAGAAAAAAAGTATGTCTGAAATTGTTAGATACCGAGCGATCGCTTGGATCAACAGCTTGCAACATATCAGCCAATAGATCAAGAACATCTTGCATTGAGTTTAGGCTTGATAAACTACACAAGCAAAAAAAAATTATATTAAGAGATAATTATTAAAGAAAGGTAGTTATTAAGGTATATAATCCAAATCTTAAATTTTCTCCGGCAGCCATTGCTTCATCAAGTCTAGTGGAAGAGCTGCTAGGCATTCCATAACTTGGTTTAGGATTATTCGTAGTTATTGGATGTGTTGTTACAGGTGGAGTAAATATTGGAACAGCATCCCTCGGTAAATTTTTAGGAAATTTTACACAAGATCGCTGTAGTGATGACATCCAACAGTTATTACATCAACTATTCAAATAATATAATCCACAAAATGGAAATCAGTTGGAGAAGATATTTACCCTCAGATCCTCATAAGCCATATAATACTGAGAATATCTTCCTCCGGCTCCACCAAATGCCTGATGCCAAGAGCCAATCAGGACTAGAATTTTATCTCTTACATTCATATCTGTCTGAAAAATACATTCAAGAAGCAACGTATTAAACTAGACAAGAATGTAAAATATCCATTACCAATATATCCCGCAGTAATGAGAACAGTACTTGCTTTTTTCCTAACAATCTTGACCATCTCAGACAATATATTCTTTCTGCAATTTGCAAATGCACATAATCGCCACAGTTCTTGACCATCGTCTCCAGAAGCTATAAAGGGACAGCAGGGAGCAACTTAATTAATAGTTAAAATGATTTTAGAGTTGAAACCTGCTTAAATTCCAAATTTAGTTCTGTAATTAGCAGCAATACACTAAAAACAAATCATTTTTTCTCGTCATACCGTTAAAGCAAATAATTGAATATTTGAACTTTAGCGTTCTTGTGCTGCAACCCTTTTTTTACAGCTTTCACAACATCTTTTGCCAGCCTAAGCAGTCAACCAAACCAAAACAAAAAGAAAAAAAAACCTAAAACATGCTGCTTGCACATAAACACCCAAAAAAAAACATGACATGGATAAACAGATCCAAAATTTCTGACCCTACCCAAATATATATGTGTGTGTTGTTTACAAAAGGACACAGATCTTATCTATTTAGTTCTCACAACACGACAACAAAAAGTATCCAAGCAATTACGATACTGATGAGTTAGAAGATGATAGCAAGAAGTCGCCCGACAATTAGTTTACACTACCAGTTTCGGGTTTTGGGTTTTCGGGTTTCGGGTTTCGGGTTTCAGGTTTCGGGTTTCGGGTTTCGGGTTTCGGATTTAGGGGTTTCGGGTTTCGGGGTTTCGGGTTTCGGGTTTCGGGTTTTCGGGTTTCGGGTTTCGGGTTTCGGGTTTCGGGGTTTCGGGTTTCGGGTTTTCGGGTTTCGGGTTTTCGGGTTTCGGGTTTCGGGTTTCGGGTTTTCGGTTTTCGGGTTTCGGGTTTCGGGTTTCGGGTTTCGGGTTTCGGGTTTCGGGTTTCGGGTTTCGGGTTTCGGGTTTCGGGTTTCGGGTTTCGGGTTTCGGGTTTCGGGTTTCGGGTTTCGGGTTTCGGGTTTTCGGGTTTCGGGTTTTCGGGTTTTCGGGTTTCGGGTTTCGGGTTTCGGGTTTTCGGGTTTTCGGGTTTCGGGTTTCGGGTTTCGGGTTTCGGGTTTCGGGTTTCGGGTTTCGGGTTTTCGGGTTTCGGGTTTCGGGTTTCGGGTTTCGGGTTTCGGGTTTCGGGTTTCGGGTTTCGGGTTTTCGGGTTTCGGGTTTCGGGTTTCGGGTTTCGGGTTTTCGGGTTTCGGGTTTCGGGTTTCGGGTTTCGGGTTTCGGGTTTCGGGTTTCGGGTTGTGGTTTCGGGTTTCGGGTTTTCGGGTTTCGGGTTTTCGGGTTTCGGGTTTCGGGTTTTCGGGTTTCGGGTTTCGGGTTTCGGGTTTCGGGTTTCGGGTTTCGGGTTTTCGGGTTTCGGGTTTCGGGTTTTCGGGTTTTCGGGTTTTCGGGTTTCGGGTTTCGGGTTTCGGGTTTCGGGTTTCGGGTTTCGGGTTTCGGGTTTCGGGTTTCGGGTTTTCGGGTTTCGGGTTTTCGGGTTTCGGGTTTTCGGGTTTCGGGTTTCGGGTTTCGGGTTTTCGGGTTTCGGGTTTCGGGTTTCGGGTTTTCGGGTTTCGGGTTTCGGGTTTCGGGTTTCGGGTTTTCGGGTTTCGGGTTTCGGGTTTTCGGGTTTCGGGTTTCGGGTTTCGGGTTTCGGGTTTCGGGTTTCGGGTTTCGGGTTTCGGGTTTCGGGTTTCGGGTTTCGGGTTTCGGGTTTCGGGTTTCGGGTTTCGGGTTTCGGGTTTCGGGTTTCGGGTTTCGGGTTTCGGGTTTCGGGTTTCGGGTTTCGGGTTTTCGGGTTTCGGGTTTCGGGTTTTCGGGTTTCGGGTTTCGGGTTTTCGGGTTTCGGGTTTCGGGTTTCGGGTTTCGGGTTTCGGGTTTCGGGTTTCGGGTTTCGGGTTTCGGGTTTCGGGTTTCGGGTTTCGGGTTTCGGGTTTCGGGTTTCGGGTTTCGGGTTTCGGGTTTCGGGTTTCGGGTTTCGGGTTTCGGGTTTCGGGTTTCGGGTTTCGGGTTTCGGGTTTCGGGTTTCGGGTTTCGGGTTTCGGGTTTCGGGTTTCGGGTTTCGGGTTTCGGGTTTCGGGTTTCGGGTTTCGGGTTTCGGGTTTCGGGTTTCGGGTTTCGGGTTTCGGGTTTCGGGTTTCGGGTTTCGGGTTTCGGGTTTCGGGTTTCGGGTTTCGGGTTTCGGGTTTCGGGTTTCGGGTTTCGGGTTTCGGGTTTCGGGTTTCGGGTTTCGGGTTTCGGGTTTCGGGTTTCGGGTTTCGGGTTTCGGGTTTCGGGTTTCGGGTTTCGGGTTTCGGGTTTCGGGTTTCGGGTTTCGGGTTTCGGGTTTCGGGTTTCGGGTTTCGGGTTTCGGGTTTCGGGTTTCGGGTTTCGGGTTTCGGGTTTCGGGTTTCGGGTTTCGGGTTTCGGGTTTCGGGTTTCGGGTTTCGGGTTTCGGGTTTCGGGTTTCGGGTTTCGGGTTTCGGGTTTCGGGTTTCGGGTTTCGGGTTTCGGGTTTCGGGTTTCGGGTTTCGGGTTTCGGGTTTCGGGTTTCGGGTTTCGGGTTTCGGGTTTCGGGTTTCGGGTTTCGGGTTTCGGGTTTCGGGTTTCGGGTTTCGGGTTTCGGGTTTCGGGTTTCGGGTTTCGGGTTTCGGGTTTCGGGTTTCGGGTTTCGGGTTTCGGGTTTCGGGTTTCGGGTTTCGGGTTTCGGGTTTCGGGTTTCGGGTTTCGGGTTTCGGGTTTCGGGTTTCGGGGTTTCGGGGTTTCGGGTTTCGGGTTTCTTTCGGGTTTCGGGTTTCGGGTTTCGGGTTTCGGGTTTCGGGTTTCGGGTTTCGGGTTTCGGGTTTCGGGTTTCGGGTTTCGGGTTTCGGGTTTCGGGTTTCGGGTTTCGGGTTTCGGGTTTTCGGGTTTCGGGTTTCGGGTTTCGGGTTTCGGGTTTCGGGTTTCGGGTTTCGGGTTTTCGGGTTTCGGGTTTCGGGTTTCGGGTTTCGGGTTTCGGGTTTCGGGTTTCGGGTTTCGGGTTTCGGGTTTCGGGTTTCGGGTTTCGGGTTTCGGGTTTCGGGTTTCGGGTTTCGGGTTTCGGGTTTCGGGTTTCGGGTTTCGGGTTTCGGGTTTCGGGTTTCGGGTTTCGGGTTTCGGGTTTCGGGTTTCGGGTTTCGGGTTTCGGGTTTCGGTTTCGGGTTTCGGGTTTCGGGTTTCGGGTTTTCGGGTTTCGGGTTTCGGGTTTCGGGTTTCGGGTTTCGGGTTTCGGGTTTCGGGTTTTCGGGTTTCGGGTTTCGGGTTTCGGGTTTTCGGGTTTCGGGTTTCGGGTTTCGGGTTTCGGGTTTCGGGTTTCGGGTTTTCGGGTTTCGGGTTTCGGGTTTCGGGTTTCGGGTTTCGGGTTTTCGGGTTTCGGGTTTCGGGTTTCGGGTTTCGGGTTTCGGGTTTCGGGTTTCGGGTTTCGGGTTTCGGGTTTCGGGTTTCGGGTTTCGGGTTTCGGGTTTCGGGTTTCGGGTTTCGGGTTTCGGGTTTTCGGGTTTCGGGTTTCGGGTTTCGGGTTTTCGGGTTTCGGGTTTCGGGTTTCGGGTTTCGGGTTTCGGGTTTCGGGTTTCGGTGTTTCGGGTTTCGGGTTTCGGGTTTCGGGTTTCGGGTTTCGGGTTTCGGGTTTCGGTTTCGGGTTTCGGGTTTCGGGTTTCGGGTTTCGGGTTTCGGGTTTCGGGTTTCGGGTTTCGGGTTTCGGGTTTCGGGTTTCGGGTTTTCGGGTTTCGGGTTTCGGGTTTCGGGTTTTCGGGTTTCGGGTTTCGGGGTTTCGGGTTTCGGGTTTCGGGTTTCGGGTTTCGGGTTTCGGGTTTCGGGTTTCGGGTTTTCGGGTTTGGGTTTCGGGTTTTCGGGTTTCGGGTTTCGGGTTCGGGTTTCGGGTTTCGGGTTTCGGGTTTCGGGTTTCGGGTTTCGGGTTTCGGGTTTCGGGTTTCGGGTTTCGGGTTTTCGGGTTTCGGGTTTCGGGTTTCGGGTTTCGGGTTTCGGGTTTCGGGGTTTCGGGTTTCGGGTTTCGGGTTTCGGGTTTCGGGTTTCGGGTTTCGGGTTTCGGGTTTCGGGTTTCGGGTTTCGGGTTTTCGGGTTGGGGTTTTCGGGTTTGGGTTTGGGTTCGGGTTTCGGGTTTCGGGT